>NW_009212310.1:130998-179218 GCF_000690835.1 Fulmarus glacialis
AGTTTGATTTACCCAGCATAGTTGTGCTACAGGAATCACAGCCAGGATCTGGAGCAAACGTCTCAATTGCGACATCCTGGCAAGAAGCTTGTTCTAACAAGTAACTATTTTGAGAAGAGGAAGAAAAAAGAACAAAAGTTGGCAAGAAGAGCTGCAAGGGCTGCACTTCATGCGGATGCTCCCTTCTGCTCCCCGAGCCTTGCAGACCTGGCTGTGCTGTCTGGGCTCCTGCTCCCTCTGCTCTGCCAAAACAACCTCCCGGTCCGTCTCTAAGGCACTCCTGAACACCCACAGCCTTTCTTAACTCTGCTTTTTTGCCTCTCCACCCTCCTTGAGCCTTGGTTCCCTTCCAGCTACTGGCACTCTTGTGCACTGTTCTGCGCAGCGTGGTTGCATGCAGCTCTCCTTCCCCAGCTGCAGTTTTCCCTGTACCATTTATCTCCTAATGCCTCAGCACCAAGGTGTGCTGAGGGGTATTGCACCACGTACCTCAAGCAACACCGCCTGCCTGTCACTACCCACAAGATCTGAAATATTCGTGTTGGGCTTAACTTGCCAGTGCCCGGCATCTCGTTTGGTCATTTACTTCTGGGCAAAGGAAACATGAGGTGGCTGTGATATGTGACCAAATGTGAGCAGCTGTAAATTGACAAGGGCCATTTGTCACCGTTATTAATCCCCTGAGTCACAGTGCCTCCAGATATTTCCTGTGTCACCACTATTTTTATTTCTTCACAAGTAAAGACTGTAGACTTCAGTTTGCTCCTGCTCACATCAGGCTTGACTCAAGCTTCTGACAAGCAGAATTACACCAGACCTGCCTTGGCATGGGGCGGAAACTGCATCCAAGGTTTTGCAGCATTTTGCAATTATTATGAAATGTGTGTTGGTGCTGAAGTACTAAACAGCATCAGGAACTAATCTGATATTAATGGACTCTCGTAGACTGGCCATGAAAACAGACCATCCATTATCCTGAATATTTCAGAAAGATTGGATTCTAGGTTCAGGGCTGGCTTTTTTTTTTCTTCTTTTTTTTTTTCTCTTACTCAATGCTATCTAACATCAAAAAAAATACTTGCTGGCATTATCCTAAACAAAATCTCTGCAGCTGGGGCACAGCAGACGTCAGGCAGTGCAAAGTGCAGTAGCCTGCAAGTGTGAGAGCCATCCGGACCTTTGACATTAGTCTGAGGTTTGTTAAATCACCTACTTAGATGCATGGCAAAATGCTTCACACTGAAATAGCTCTCAGTTGCTTTCCACTGGCAATTGATGGTAAAATAATTAATGTTTGTGATATTTATATGGGAGACTTTTAAAATATGAACAGGCGGGATTTGGCTAGCACTGGTGGGAGTGTACTAGCAAAAATTGACCTTTCTCCCAAAATCTTATAGTATGGTATTAAATTTAAATTGAGAACTTTAATTAGCATTTGCTTGGAGATCCATAGACTGTAGAGTACAAAGAAAGTGAAGACAGAGAAAATCAAGGTAATTGTTCCCTCATATAATGGGCTTCAGCTTAAGCAAGCCAGTCACACATTGAATTGCAGTGACCCAGAGCCCTTATCTAGCTCCAACAATACAGCACAGCTCTGACTAAGAAAGGTTTCTAAAACTCAGGCATCGAGTACTTGGTGAGACAATGTTAAAGAGGATGCCAGGACATGCCTCAGATACACCAGCGTCGCTGAGTCACAGGAAGGGATAGCAGAGCGTTAGCGACTTGGTTTTATAGTCCTGTGGTTACATTCATCTGCTCAAGTGATATTCTTCCTTTCCTCAGACACAACAAGTCACCGCTTGCCAGCTACTGACCATAGGGAGAAAAACATGTCAAAGCGGGAACCCAAAAGCAGAAGAGAGTATTTTCACTCCGTGCTGCATATCCTTTGAGAAAAGAGGCTTTGGGAATTTGGCTGAAAAAAAGCCCACAATGTACACTCCCAGGACTCAAAGGTATCAGGTGGAAATCAAGTAATTCTGTCTCTCACAGCTAAAAGGATTCTTCTTCCTCACCAAAAGGATTTAACAGGCCTTTAGAGATTTGCAGTCAATAGAAAATAACTTTATAGAACTGGAAGTTTTCTGGCAAAATATTTTATTCCAGTTAACCATTCTCTGGAAATTTGGTGTGATACAGATATCACATCTGGCTATAGCTCTGGTTTTCTCTCTGCCCTGTGTTGTGTTAAATACTGACACTGGCCATCACATCCACAGCACCAGGCAGCATTCCCCAGGAATTCACTTAGCCGTTCAGTCCAGAAATCACCCCACTTTCTCTTCCCTTTAGGAGCCCAGCAGCTGGATGACACTGGTGGTTTTACCACTCTCCTTCCAGGAAACAAGGAGTTTTCTGCCCAGGGGGAGGGTTTGGGAAATTATGCCTCAGCAGATACACCATTACATTCATCTGCTCAATATGCAGTGAGGTGAGAAATGCCCTCCTGCACCATATTTCAGCGTGGAGCCTTTCCTGAGAAGTTTCCTCATTTTCTCCTCTTTCCTTGCCCCTTCTCCGAACCCTCCATGCTGTGCTCCCTGGGTGGGAGCTGTTCTTCTGTTCCTCAGAGTTGTAGAGGCTGCTCCTGCCCAATGCCCATCCCAGCACACCCCAAACAGTGGCCCAAAGGGCTGTCACGTGCTTGACTCTGCTCCCATCTGCACCCCACTCAGCCCCATGCAGCACCGTTGATGGCAGTGGGGTCACTCTCCAAACAGAGCAGCCTTCAGGGTCGGGTTTGGCATTGAGTCTCTTATGTGTGCTCGACCTCAGCTTTTCTGATTACTGAATTCTCCTATCAGGTCAGGGTTTCAAGGCATTTCACACTTGCACCAGGGTAACCTTCTGTATATCAAAACCTTCTGTTTTCCTTCCAGAACGATGTCCAGAGTTCCATTATAGGACATTCAGAGGTGAAGACTTCATAGTTTCCTGGGCAGTTTGCTTCAGTGGTTAATTACTTCGACCACTAAAACTGCTACCCTTAATTTTTTAGTTCATCTTGTCTGACATTAATTTCCAGGCACCCATTTTGTTGTGCCTTTAGTTGACTTTATACCTAGTGTTTTCTCCAGTCACCTCTTTCTGTTGACAGACTGAAGTCAAATGCCTTAAGCATCTGCCTATCAGGCATGTTTTCCTGCCACAGTGTCATTTTTTCCTGCAACCATTTTGAAATTTTCTAGCTCCTTTTGAAGACGGACACACTGCCGCCCGGTGCAGTAATACAATGGCAAGAGGAAGACACAGGCAAATGAAGCATCTTTGTCTTTGTGATAAAGCTAAAGCAACTAAGCCAGCCTGTAGTTCCTTTGTGACATTTGCTTTAGGTCTTGGCCTCACGCAAAGCTTTCTCAACGAAACCAGAATAGGGTAAGATGTTGAATTGGCTATTTCTGTGAAAGCCCCCAGTGTCCTGATCACTAAGGATCCTGTATTTGGGCTCACACTTGGCCCTTCAGACAGGGCAGTTGTAGCATCTAAGGAAAGAATTTGGACCTGAGGGAGTAATCGTATACTCCTAGTGCAAGGAGTATACATAGTAATTATGGGCTCCTGAAGTGTACAATGCTTGGTGATTATACACAGCAGACCCAAAAATATCATTTAACACGTGTGCTGGTTTTTAAGGCAAAAATAATGGTGAATTTACTTTGTGATTATATGGTCCTTACCACATACACTTTCTGCCAGTATTTGATACTTACTATGTCATTAAATGGTCAGCAACCGCTTTGGAGGCAAAGACTGCTTGGAAAATTGTTCCCTGCAAAACGGAGCATTATTTTGAAATCATTAACGTTTTTACCACAGCATATTTCCTACGGAAAAATATATAAGTCTTGCAATTTGACTTCAGTCTACACTCTTCTGGAGATGTGTTGTCTTCCTGTCGTTCTGAGAAAGCATAATGATGCTGCTTTCAAACTCCTTCTCTTGGCTTTGGTCAATGTTTCTCTCCATCCATTTTCCTCTCTAACCCCTTCCCTCCCAAGCCAGAAAAAATAATTGAAAGCTGATTGTAATTTTAAGCCAACAATATCCCTGCTCCTCATGAAGCCAATGGACGTGGCAAAGTTCCCATTGACTTCAATAGTCCAAGTTCTGTTTTAAGGATCCTTGCCATGCGGATGGAGTAACTCCACCGAAGTCAACAGGGTTGCACGGAAAATGCCTGGGTACAACAGCAGCAGAATCCATCCTAGTGGTAGGAGGATCTCTTCCAATTCTTTTGACCCAGGCAGATCTACACATGCATATATACACACCAGAGTAGAGCTTGCAGTCCATGAGCTCTCTTTAGCTTTGCCAGCATGTTATGTTATTTTGTTTGATTTCTGGGCTGCGGCACAGAAACAGGAATCAGCCCGACCTGGCATGACTGCAAATTAAAGAAAAGGTGGCCTGAAAGAAACAAAGAGGCAATTTTATTCAACATATTCTATATCAAGACTTATAGGGCTCTAACTAGAGTAATTTTATGGCCCCTAATTAGTAAGTACTAAATTCCTATTTAGCTCTTCTGCTTTTGCTTGAGTTTTCTATTTATTCTAAGGAGCATTGAAAATATTTTGGTGGTGATTCATAATAACGTGACACCAGTTAAGTTATAAGACTGGAATTCACTCATTTTCAGAAGACCAACAGAATGGCTGTACATTACTACATTGTCAAAATAAGTCTCATAAGAGACTGTGGTAAAGCACGTACCCCATGCTGGCTGCCTACACAGGGGAGAATTTCATCCTATTCTTTTGCAGATCTTTGCCAACATGGCAATCTTCAAGACAAACTGTACCCAAAAGCAATGCATATGTGGAAGACATGACTCTCATTAGTTCCTGCGGACATGGCATCCATCCCTATGTCTGCAAACAGAATCTGTCAATTTGTAATGGCTCCTACCACATCTTGTTTTCAGGCCTGGTGAAAGCAATAGGTGGTTTCTGAAAGCAAAGACCAGACAGCTAATGGTAGCTTGGGTGGAAAAGGAAGATGTGAACACAGCACCTTAGCCATAGAATTACTTGCTGACTGGTGAGTGCAAACAAGTGATTTTAATAGCTGTAACACTGGACCACATGGGATAGTTCAGATGCTAAATGTCAGACTAAAAACGTTTTGTGGACTGGATTTTTTAATAATAGTAAAGTATTCCTCCTCTGAAAGCCACATGCTTTCTTTAGCCATTTTCCTTTTGAGGAAAACCACCTTTTTTCAGATGTTTCTCAGCTGTTGGATTGCTATATCGCCTGTCTTAGAAAATGGATGCATCCTGCCTGTGCATGCCTGTGTCAGAGGAGTGAGTTTTAAAATAGCTGTCTCTATTAAAAGTACCTCCTGATTATATGGCAATGCAAAGATGCTTAAGGGGTTCAAAGTAACTGTTCACCTCAGGCATCTTTGTCCAGGTCCAGGTCCATGTAATACCATAAACTGCTTTCCCTGGAATCGCTCAGGACAAGCACTTGTTTTGGGAACACAGTATGGCCACAGGATGACTACTTGCTACCAGCTGAGACAAAGCCTAGACTTTGGGATACCTGTATTTTATAATATTACTAAAAATACTATGTGAGCCTTTGGGTTTCAGCCTTTCCCAGCTCATATTACCCCAATTCTCTCTGCTTTCCCACAGAGAACAAAGTCTACCCCTGTTTAACCAGCAAGAAGCTCCAAAAAGCATCACTGCAAGCTCAGCCAGCAGCAAAGCCACCAGATCTGCTCTGAAAATAGAAGCAGCAAAAGAGAGGCGGGTGATGACTCATGGCTTAGCTCTGCTCCTGTTTATAGTGGCACAAAACAAGAGTAACTCCCTTGAAATTCGTGAAGTTAACACCCTTCCAAGCAGCCACACTTCTTGAGCAATTTTAGATCAGCCTACACTGGTTCGGCATGATTCAGCTTTGATATTGGATTGAATCAATTGGTTTACAACTTGGTGCAGCTCCAATGCATCCAGATCTATTAAGAGTAACGAGTGCAGCTGAGCTGAAGTGTACTGGTGACAAATAGTGCCACGGTTTGGGTGACACAGATTCTGCATCATGCAGTCTAGGACTCCCCCAGAGAGAAGCTCCCCCGCAGTTACTGGACACATACCAGTTTAAATTGGGTGGTAAAGAGTTGGAAGATAGCTTGACTGAGGGATGAGTGAGAGTGATTTGTTGTATTTCTTACATTTCCACGGCATTACACAACACAATTTTTGCAGCCTGGCTAGTTCCCTAGCTGGGGGAACTTGCTGAGCACAAGGGTGGGTTGAGGATTTTGCTTGCTTGTTTGTTTTCCTCTGAAAAGCAGGAGGTTTCTCACGAAGAGTTTATGGGAAATTCAGTTATAATAAAGATGTTTGCATTTTAGTGAAAATATTCACTAGAGGAAAAATATTTCTCAGCCATCTGTACTGTGTGCTTTCAGTTCCTGAAGAAGAGAAAAGAAAGGTGCCTGATGTCCTGTGGGAAGTCCCAGAAGAGGACTATATAGCATATGCAAAACAACCCAAAAAAGTTTGGCAACAGACCTAGAGCAATCAGAAGCACATAAAAAGCTCTAAACAATGCCCAAATTACTGAGCTATCCACCATCATTAAGCCCATGTAGAGGCTGATGGAGGTATTCTGCTGATTCAGTAGAGTACGATGCTCTGGCCAGACCCCCCACTTAGATTTCTGGGCCACCTCTTAGCAAGCAAGAGAAGTTATCAGACATTGTTGATTGTCCACTGAGGAGTGGAAATGAAAACAGCTAAACATCTGCTATTCTTCACAGCAACATTATAGCTCAGCTATGCAATTCACCTAGCTAACTTCTATGCAAACAAAATGGTGTGCCAGTGTTTCCAATATTATAAATCAAGGTTACAACCTGAAACGGTGTTAGAGATGCTATAAATAAAGATAAGTATTTGTGGGGCGGGGGGCAAGCTAATAAAAAAAGATCCCACATCTGTGGGGATTTGTGCTGTTGCTCAAAGTGATGAGATTCAACAGGCACAGCTGCTCCTTGCCTGTTGTTGCCTCCGCCCATACATTTTAAACAATATCCATATTTAATTGAGCATTCTCAATGATATTTTCCCAAGTGCTTTTGAAAGGTCAGTTTGTTTCATTTTTCCTTGGCATCTTTATCTTCCAGCTGCTAATTTCCTTATTACTGAGGACTCTATCGCTCACAGGAGGTCTAGATCTTGACTGCTCCTGGATTCAGTAGATTTTAAAGCTGATGTGGCAGGATACTATCCATTGAGATATGATGGCATTTTTTTAAACAATTATAGTCAGATCATGCCTTTAAAAATATATGTGGGAAAAGTCAATGCCCAGGTTTCGTCCCCCTCGGAGCAGCAGTGAGCAGCATGCGAGCGCTGTGCTGTACCTGCCTCCACACCTCCTTTTGGGCCCATCTGTGTAGTAATTTGCTGCCAACAGAAAATGGCAACTTATGACCTTCCCTGCCTTTGGCTACTGTACTGTGGAGCTGAAGCCTCGAGAAAAAGGACACGTGGGGCATCTGTACAACCGTGTGTAGAGTGAGGCGAGGACACTGGAGCTGGGGCAGAGCAGCTGCTTGTAACCCCCAGGGAGGGCCCTCGGCATGGCTTGCCTAGCCGCCGTGCTGGGTGAAGGGGTGACCCTCGCCCGGAGTCTGTGCTACATCATATGGACCTGCTCTGACACCTTTGTGGAGCTGCACCTGTGGAGCGGAGGCCCACAGGGAATCAAGCCCTCATATATCTTCAAAACTTCTGAACTCTAAGCCCCACTGCCAACCCCCTTTAAAGTGAGATATATAGGATGTATGAAAGGCAAAGGAGGCCAACGACATCTTGGAAATGAAACCACTTTCACAAATTTAGAGTTGCTTTTGCTAGAGCACTGTCCAGCCAACTCTGGCCTGTGATCCCAACTCCAGGCATCAGGGCGCATCTGGAGGTCCTGGGGGGGGCACTGCTCCCCAGCTGGCTCTCACTTCTGGGCTCACGGGAGGAAGGAAGACAATGGGGGGACTGTTGAGATATCCCAGAAAAGGGAAAAGCTGCTACCCGAGGAGCGTGGCGCAGATACACCCCAGTGTCTCTGCAAGGAGTCAGCCTGGGTCACCCAACCTCAGCTCCTGGCAGGTCACCCACATTCGGGGCTATCTGCTAACGAGGGCTGGCAGCCATTCCTGTCCCAGGGGCCCGGGCCCAGGAGTGGGGCGGTTGCAGAACACCAGCAAACAGGATGCATCAAGCGCAAGATTAGTGTAGATAAGAGCAAGAGAGAGTCTAGTTCTCCTCAGAGGTGTAATGTCTTTGTTAAAAACAATGAAATTTTGCTTGACAGGCTATACAGTTTCAGGACCTATGCTGGGATGACTGAATAAATTCAAACTTTAAATTCAAACAGTTGAAAGGAATCACATACCAGATACAGACAAAGTCAGCAAGAAAGTAACAAACGCTTTTCATGTCTTTAGTCTTCTTTATGGCTCTTTTCATCAGTTTCAAAGCAGTTATCACCTCCTTGAAATTCAGTGGTGCTGGAGGGCATGATCAGGCTGGGGCTGAATAATAGGATAGAATTTTAAGGGGAATGAAGATGCGAAGCTGTGGGAAGAAGCTATTCAATCTGCTCTGCTTCATACGTTTCTGCAGGCAATGGATGGGGCTAACACTGATCAGAGGTAGGGAAACATATTTTAAATATGTAAAATGTATGCTAAAATAAATGCACTTATGTGCCATAAGGTATATAATCAAGAAGAATTGTTTGCTGAAACGTATGTTTAGCACAGCTTAGATATAATTGTTATGGTCAGTGTTATGTTGTACTTGCAATACCACTACAATCAATTTAGTTGCCCAAGGGAAACTTGGGAAAGAATTTAACGCTATCTAGATGAACATAAGAGAAGCATTTGCCTTCATGAGCCGGACATTTTTTATTACTCGGGACTAAACTGCAGTGTCAATGACATTTCTTTAATTTTAAAATGCCACATACTAGGAAAGTGCAAAAGCTACCTGATAGATATTGTATATGTCTGCAAAGGAAGGCTTTTTCTCTTTTTAATGAGCTAAAAAACCCCAAACCCGTTCATAATCCCAAAACGGGATTGCACATTTAATCTAATTATGCGCTAGACTCTGGAAAATCCTGAGAGTTTCCTGTGATGCTGTTTGGCTTTATCCCTCATCTAGGCTGAAGCCTCTGAGCTCACTTCAAGGCTCTGTGACACCATGGATCTGATTCAGCAAAACACTTAAGTATATACTCAGTCCAAGCACTTTGAGGACTTGCATCCTTGTTTGGCAATACTTTTAAGAACTTACAGAATTTTAAGCATATACTTAAGTCCCTTCAACTTCATTGAAGCATAAGATCTACTTAAGTATTTTGTTTAATGAAAGTATAAGTGATTAGAAAATCGTAAATGCAAACTGATTTTTCTCTGGTTTGCATTGCTAGCTTCTTTTCTAAGTATCCCAGCTTGTCAGATCTATTTGTTTATACTCATTTTAAATGCAGAGCTGTGTGTGGGAACTCTACAATTAAATTCTCCATTCTGTTTGTTTGATTTTCCCTGCAGATGTGGAGGTTCCCAGCTCTTTTGGGAGGTGCTGTGCAAAGGGTTTAGCACAATGCTGAAGCCAGAGCAGGGCTACAAGTCAGGTTAACTGCATGTAACAGAAGCAGATGAGTACGCTAAGCTCCGTTTCAGCCCTCTTAGGCAAGATTTGTGTGCCTAGTTATTTATCTTTAGCTCTAATCTTGCAAGCCACGTGTGAGCAAATACTCTTCATCCACTCAAATATATCCTTGAAGTTGGTGGAAGCAGCCGATGCACAGAAAGTTTGCAGGGACTGATCGTTATACAAGCAAAAAGAAGAGAAAACAGGGCAAACCCAATCCAAAAGAGATCGTGTCCGTCTGCCACAGAAGTCAGCAGCAATTTACCAGCATCTTCAGCAGAAGCAGACTCAGTGCCGGAGGAGGGTCTGGACCCTCTGCTGTCTGTGCCATCCATATAAGCAACCAGAAAGATTGCTTTTCCCAAACTATTATGGCATGAAATAAATGAGCTCAGGCAAGACCATCTACAAATCCTCTTCTTTGCAGTCTCTTTTATAAGGCTGGGTAATTATATAGGAATTACTTCTCAGCCTGATTTTTCTCATATAAGACAAAGACATCAGGCAAGACACAGTACAATAAAGCTGACTTTGAATGAACAGTTATTAAGAGTTTCAGCACTCTTCTTAGTGTGCAATGTCCTTACAGGCTGGCACCATGGGGAAAAGGTTACATGGAGACAGCAGAGGACGGTGGAGCCGTGATGGCTTGCTCTGAATCTCAGCGTATATCATGTTCTCGCAGTGCTGGCTGGTGGCTATACGGACTGACTCAGGGCTTTGTTCTCAGTGCCAACCCTGTCCCAGCGCTTTCTTCTGGAAAAAAAGAAGTCATAAAATTTCAATTGGCATGAGTAAAAGAGATAATAAAAGAAATGGAAACAGAGAAAGGCTGTTATTGCCAAGTTTTGAAGGAATAAATACAATGGCACCTGAAAAATACAAGGAAGAAGTTTGGCTCCATCAGAAAACAAGTTTGGTACTGCAGAACTGTTGTGTTATGTCTGCAAGAAGAGCCCAGGCTGCACAGCCTATGTGTGAAAGTATCTCCCACTAGTCCTTCCCTTTAGCAGAGAAGTCCACCCTAATTTTCTCCTGATAAAAAGACACAGCTTGATTCCTAAAGCTGCAGGATGAATTCCAGTTGCTGGGAAATCTGGCAGCTGCGATGAAGCAGGAGGGATTTTGGCACTGGATCATGCTCCCCAGGAGAGCAATTCCACCCCGCAGCTTGGCCAGAGAGAGTTTTAGAGAGGGATCCTTTCTCAGGACATACTTAAGAGAAAAGCCATCCTAGAGGAGATGAAGGCAAGTGGTAAAACTGTACCAGGTTCAATAAACTATGTTGACAGAGACATTGATCTCAGCACTAAAATGAAAAGAAGATTAATCTAGCTTTGGTGATGCTAATGCACTGAGGAATCAATTAGTACAAAGGGACTGCAGAAAGCCCCAAATACTCTCACTACACAGAATTCTTGTCAGGAGGTTCTTTAGGAAAAGACCAAAACACCCAGGAAACCAGCAACTTTTAAACAGAGAGAGGTACGTAGACAGAGGTCAGCCAGAGGAAGAGAAATACTACTTTTTCTCTTAGCTTTGAAGGGTTGTACCCTTGAACAGAGCTTGTCAGCATTACCAAACAACATCTATAAGAGGAAGGGTAGCTAAGCACAGGATAGGCATCAAGAACACCCCAATTACACACCTGTCATCTTAGCTAGAATATCTTAAACCTGATTTAATCTCAGACATCTTGAGTAATTTATCTGAAACATCCATATAGAGTGTTTCGTTGCCCTATGCTGCTTCTGCAGTCAAAGGAGAGGGGATGATTCAACTCATCTCTTCCTCATGTGCAGCCTCAGGTGATGGCTGAGGGAGTCCCATCAGGGAAGGGACTTAAGCCCTGCAAGTTGGGTCAGGGCTGTTTCCCTGTCATACATTCTTCACAAAGAATGATAACACCTCTTGGTCCCACTCTCCCTTTGATTTTTCTACGTGATTATGGAGTCTCTGAGATAGGTAGAGATCTGCAGATATTACACTAATATATAGAGTAAGTCCTACAGGAGAATTGTTCTTGCCTTGGATGGAAGCAGTCGAGGACCCCAGAAAAGGGGACTTGTTTTTATTTTAAACAAAACTTTCCAAGGGGCCCCTTGGAAAGTTATGATGTTCACTAGCCAAGTTATTGTGTTCACTAGCAAATGTCCCTGCAATATTGTGGCCACAGTTCCAGCGGTCTCAGATAAGTCATATTTGTTCAGGGGCATCTTGACAATATGGAACTGAAATACGTTTAGCTTCACTCCCTTGTTCATATTCCTTATTAAGCATGTGCATGGGGTTTTTATATTTTTACTTACACTAGAGTCTGACTTCACTTGTGTGAATATCCTCTGTATATTTGCTACATAGTGGTAAAAAAAGGGCCTAAAACTTCAAATGGTGAGAGGAAACAAATAGAGAGTTTTCTTTATGCAGAAAGTATGGAAAACACCAGCTACTATTTTCATGAAAATGGTGGGAGGAGGTGAGGAGAATTTCTAGAAAATGATATTTTGTATAGATTTGGTTTACATTTTCTTCCCCCCTCCCCCCCCGAAAACGTTACTTTTCTAGCAGTCAGCTTTTTTTTTTTAAAAACCCAAACTCGAAAAGCTCTCCTTAGGCTCAAAGCAGAGCATCCACACCCGGCGTTCAAACTCGCAGAATCTAAATTTTCCCCTTAGCCACTTCCACCGGTAACCTCACCTGCCACAGGTGGTTTTAATTCCTCCTGGTAACCTGAGTAGCAGCTCCAGCCCCGTGTGCTTTGGCCTATAAAGCCAGAGCAAAAATGCAGCCTAAAATCAACCGCTCGAGTATGAGAGCAGCCTGGGCTGTGATTTCTGTATTTCTGGGCAGTAAATTCAGATCTGTTGGATGTTTTTTTCCTCTCTGAGACTATAGAATCAGCATTTTTTAATACTCATGTTTCGGCTGGTGGTGGGGCAGGAGGTAGAAGTCCTCGGGCAGTGTTTCCACAGAGGAGACAAGCTGTCCTTTCCCTGCACCCTTCAGGGACAGCAGGAGAGCCGCAGGGACTGAAGCCCGGCTTCCCCTCCATTCTGCCCGTCCCAGCTCTGCCGCTGAGCCCCTAGGGCCGTGAGTCACTTAAAGGACCTAATTTTCAGAAATGCCGGACACCCGCAAGTCTCTGGTGGGAGCTGCCAGCGCTCCTCACGCCGGCAGATCAAACGTGTGAGGTCTGCGGCGGTGGTCTGTCCCAAGGCCTTGTTGTGGGGTCCGGCTGATCAGCATCCATGGTGTGCTAGGTAAAGCCCTGAGTAGTCTTTCTCCTATCGATAAAGGGAGGGTTTTCATGAGACAGGGGGCCCAAGGCAAACCCTGAAAATGCCTGCGGAGCAGCGACTCAGCCCTGCGTGGCAGCGGGACACCCTGACGATGGCTGACGCCGACCCGAGGCAGTGCCTGCAGGGAGGCCCTCAGCACACGCCCGTCAGAGGCACGGCCAAACTCCCCTGCCTCGCCTCGTCCTTCCCCCGGCCCAAAGCCGGGAAAGGCCTGTGGGGCTGCGCTTGTGCACCCCGGGCACTTCCACCGTGGGCAGCCGTGGGCTCCCCGGGGCGAGACGAGATGCCCAGGGCTATCCACGACCCTCCCTGCTGCTGCGGGTGCCCCTCGGCACGCTGGCCGTGGCGGTTCGCATGGCGTGAACCGAGCAGCCGGCGGCCATCAGCGCTGCGGCAGAGTACCTTATTTAACCTTGGTGAGGGAAACACCAGTGCTTTCCCCTCTCAGCATTTGTTTTCAGTTGCTAATCCAGGAAACACACGTCCTTTCTATTTACTTAGAAAAGAATGAATAATAACCACGTTTCTCCTCGGCTCCTTCCCCCTCCCCTGTCCTCTTCTCAGCCTCCCCCTCCCCACCTCGCTCTTAAAATGGAAACCCCTGTGTTACAGACATCGCCGGGCTGCTAGAGCACTTAAGCAGCGCCCTGTGAGCTGCAGCCATTTACTATGTGCGATTGTTTCTGCGAGACCTAATAATTCTACCATTGTTATTATAACACTGTGCACTAATACAAATGAGCTTGTAAATAGGGGTCCAACTAAAATAAAACCATTATAATCACAGCCCAGGCTGTAAATCACAGACTAGTGTGTTCTGCTGTGGTTTGACCGAGAGCCAGGCAATAGTCAAATAATCAAACTGCAGATGTTGGGATAGCAAATCTGCTTAAATTTAAACAGTGGCAAAGGTCCAAACAACGGGGGGTGGGGGGGGAGAAAAGAGTCCTTTGCACAATGTAGGAATTCCCCCCCACACTTTCTTGTTAACTGGGTTTATAAAGTAACCAGACATGTTAGCCGATAATAGCGCTGTTCCTCGGCAGCTTGCGCACACCAGCGCCGGCTCACAGGCGCGGGAGCCGTGCAAAGCGTCTGCAAAGTGACTGATAATTAGCACTAGCAGCCAGGCTTGCGGGGGCATCCCCCCCACCAGCCCCACAGCCACTGCCGATGGCGAGATCAAGCCCTCCAAGCCTTCCTGGGGGAGAAGGCCAGGGGTACCCAGTAATGTCCTGTACCATGAACTTCATCGGAGTTACCCCAAAAGTCAATGATACAGGGTCACACCTTGACCCTCTCTAATTTTTTGAGCTTCTTGCTATGACTAACCTCACTCCCTCCTCCATCTGACTCTCGGATGACCCTATTTACCCATGGTGCAGCCCAGGACACAGCTGCAATTTGGATTTTTGCTCAGGGGAGTTCATGGCAGGCACTTACCACCCCATGCCGGGCCAAGGGCTCATGTCCCTGCCCCGAAGCATCCTCATTCGGGACACACAGACAGACCTGCCTACAAGTGGCATGCTGAGGGTGGTTTCACTGAGCAAAACAGCATGCAAGGGGCAACGGGGAGACTGTGCTGCAAACGTGGGGCAGCTGAGAAGAGGAGCCACACGAGGCTGTCATGCTCTGCCAGCTGTTTCCACAGCTGTGGGAGATGTGGTGCGGTTGCTTCTCCACCTAGCCAGAAACCAGGATCTGTGTTGGTAGTGCTCAAACACAGGTGGTGTGTTTTCATTTGGAGAATACATGAGCCTTGGCTGTTGCCCCATGACATTTGAAATGATGTTATAAGCTTCTTTAGGAAAAGTATACGGTCATTTGTTTCTCTGACAGCCCAAGGCAAACAAGTTGGATGCGTCCTGTTGCTCACCACGTTGTCACATGTGGTCGCAGGAGGACTGTTAAATGTGAGAACCTCCTTGATGTAACTTTAACTTACCATGAAGGAATTTTTTATGCTATTTTTTTTAATGTAATATTTAAGTGGCTGCCGGGCAACGAGTCATAAGAACAATCAATCACACAAACAGATGCCGTGTAAATACTTCTTTTAAGCAAGTAGCTCAAGAAATCATTGAGGGGATAAAGCAGTGATCTCTCCAGGGGAAAATCAGCAAAATGAGCTCGCCAGCCTTGGATGAAGGCTGGACAGGATACAAACCAGTCATCCTCCTGAAGCTGCTGCTTCTCTGTGGCACTGACACAGCAGCTGTGAATATTAATGTTATTTCCCTAAAACCTTGTGACTAAATTCCACTAGCAGGACAATTTGCCCTTCCTGCTCAGGAAATATTTGCTGTTAAAATGACTCAAAGGCAACATGAACCAAGCATGTTCCAGCTCCAAACTGCAGGGACCCCAGAAGGGGATTTTGGTTATGAAAAGCGCATTCACTGATTTGAAGCCTTTTCCTTAGAATTTAAGTAACCAGCTTGGAAGAACATCCTCTTTCCTCCTTTTTTTCCATTCTTGGTTCTTTTTAAAGGACAGTGTATCTCCTGGAGGCAGAGAACTTTTTTGGCCTGAGTCGCCCTTCTGGAGGGAATATAATGTTAGAAGCAGAAAAATGTGCCGCTCTGAGTACGTATTGCAAAATTAACACCTTGGTGTGCACTTCTTGCATATCCATTCTGCTGGATCCAAATTTCCACAGGTTTTCCTGCTCTTTTTGTCAAGGGCACTATTTTTAAAAAGTGCTATTCTTTTAGTCTCAGACTTACAGTAAGCCCGCTACTCAGAGGAAGCCTGCAGAGAAAGCCTGGTTTCCTTTGATGCATTCCTAAATGTCTTGGTGAGAGGAATCGTTCTGGTGTGTGAATCAACTCTGCTTCCTCTGCTTGTCAGAAAAACAGCGCAACCTTGTATTGCTGATATATGCCACGCTGCATGGGATGTGGTTGATCTCTTCTGCTGCTGCTGCTGCTGCTCCACAGAGATCTGTTTCACAATGTGTGCAGTAACCAGATTAAAATCAATGCTGGAGGTTGTTGTGAACATTAAGCATTAAATAAACTCCAACATTGTACCGTAATTCCTCATGAATGATTAGATCATCCTGCTGGGAGTGCTACCATTATACATAAGGCAAATGTCACTGGGTGCCTCATAAATTTAGCATACAAGTACTAAACATATTAGGTCTGATTCACTGCTGCCTAGCTTCAGTTTATCCTAGTATGAGGCAGAGGACTTGCATCGGCATAAATGTGCAGTGAAACACTGGTTCCCTTCTCATTTTAAGGGATCAGCTGTTTCCACTGACTTTCGTAAGACTGACGCTAAGTAGATTCACAGTTGCTCTACTCCAGCTATATGTTAAGTGTCAGTTGTGGTAGATCATGCAGGGGAGTCAGTCCCAGGAAAAAATACAGGCTGGTATTTCTGGCATACAAATTGCACCCCCTAATAGTGAAGGTAGGTCTAGACTGCAAAAAAATAATGTGCTCTAGAGCTGGGTTGGCAAAATCAAATTAGCTGATTTAGGTTAAAAAACCCACAGACGCAAGGCAGGTTGGCTTTTGACACAGGATAGCTACTAAAGTGCAAGTCTACCACAGAGCTCATGTTGAACAGGAACTACATACATGATCCAAAACCCAGATTGTCTCCAATTCCCTGGCACTTCAACCAGAGCACTCCTGTCACCCACACTGAAACTTTGCTGGGGAAAGGGAAGGTCGGCATGACTCCATTTTAGTGTGTTGCACAGCGCCAGTTCCAAATACGGTGACTTTCCCTTGATGTTTCACATTTTCCATGATAAGAGTAATTTCCCTCAAAAAGAGCTTCCCTCCACCTACTGTTTGTCAGGGTGGAAATAAACATCTCCTGCTTCAAAAACATTGTTGGGAAAACCTTTAAAATCATATCCTATTGACAACAGCACTGATACTAGAGCAGGATGTGGCCTCTGAAGCTCCCTGGTCCTTGACTTTCTCACTGAAGGATTGTTCCCTGCAGTTCCTCTCAGTGCATGTTGTCCAAGGTATTTTTAATGAGGTGTCGACTAATTCCCTCAGGAAACTTTTCCGCAGCCTGACAGGTCTCATTGTTAGCATTCTACCCAGTCTAAATTTTGCTTTACCAGACTTCGTCTCAAACTATTTCCCTCTTTCCTTGGTGTACTTGCATCTTTCAAATATTTGTAGGCAGTTATCATATCCCCTTTTTAGCTGTCTGTCAGCCAAGTTAAACATAATTAGCTTTTTTAATCTTCCTCCATAAATCCAGCTTGCTTTCTTGAAATCCAGTCCCCTTCTCCTACTTACGTGTCTTTTTGGTATGATGAAGCTACATATTTTGTGGTTGTTTTTCACACGCCATCACTGATACCAGTAGGAAGAGGCATCAGAAAATCAGACAGTAGATCGGGGATGGTGTCCATTCTAGGTTAATTTTTTGCTCTTCATAATACAAACTTAGCTTCACTGTCAAATAATTTAGGGTTTCCTTTGAATATTTATATCAATTAATATTTACAGAATTCAAACCCTGTGCAGTATTTTCAAAGCTAATTGCTGTAAGAGATTAATTGGGAATTTTGTGCACATTTTATGGGTAGACTGTGCAACAGCAGAACAGCGCTGGAAGATTAGTTTACCTGTCATGAAAATCTGT
This sequence comes from Fulmarus glacialis, assembly GCF_000690835.1. Lineage (NCBI taxonomy): Eukaryota > Metazoa > Chordata > Aves > Procellariiformes > Procellariidae > Fulmarus > Fulmarus glacialis. Next base: position 148,612 of record NW_009212310.1, read on the forward strand.
TAACTGATGGGGAAAAATGACATTTTTTTCAAAAACAATTCAGAAAATATTATCCAGGACTGTTTTTTTGTTTGGCACGAGTGAAGCAAATGCTCCAATGTCCCAGCACTCACTCTCTGAGCATTGGCTACAGGATGCCAAAACTAAATTTTTCAGATCTATGTAAACGAGAGGGAAGCATTTCCCAGCATATGCATCCCACAGGAGTAGATGGAAGTTTAACCAGAGAAATGTTTTGCACACCTATTGATTCTGGCCACAGGCAATATCTATTTACTCATTCAGTCATTATTTAGTATATAGCCAGATCTTTGGGGAGAAAGGGGTAGGGGGTTAAGTGCACACAGTGGACATGCATTGAGTATTCATATTCTCCAACCATTTTTAAATTTCTCCTTGAGATCAAAAAACTTCAGGGACTTAATAACACTTTCCATTTCAGACATGTTCCAGAGGGACATTATCAAAATGCTAAAGAAATTCATCCATATGGAGATTTTAAAGATGAACTGCCTTCAGGACTTGGGCTGCTCAGTTCTCAAGGTGACTCTGAAAATCTCAGTTTCATGTATTAGTAATAAATGACTGAAACAATTTCCTAAGGAATGCAATTGATTCTTCATCCACTGGAATGCTTGTACCAAGGTTGGTTATTTTCTAAATGATAAGCTGTAATTTAAACAGATGCAAGTCATGTCTGGTAAATCTCCATAACTTCTGTTTAGCAAAAGGGGCAGATTAGAAGCTAATCCTTTGTTTGCCCTTAAGCATATACTAACAGCTCCTTCCTCTGTTGAATGCGTACAGATTCATAGATTTTCACTTTGTTTCCCTCAAATACCATAGCTATGACAAAAAGTGTAAAGAGGAATCTGACTAGTCAAAATGCCTTCAGGGAAAGTAGCAAATGAAGCAGGAAAATCCCTGCTGTAAGAAAATCCCCTGAAGCAGGGGTAGAAGCATGCTCAAGTATAGGCCGCCTTCAGTATTAATATCCTTCCTGAGGGCAGAAGTCTTTGTTCTTCGGGCCTCTTATTTACAAATTCCCAAGTCTCCTCTAAATACAGCTGCAGAATGAGTGATCAGTATGGCCGCTTGAAGTTTTTGAAATTTTGGAATTTAGACAAAATGCTTTAATTGCAATTTGAAGGGAAGCTGAAAAAAAAAAGTCCCGCTTTTTTCCAGTGGCTTGTATGGTTTTCACAACTTTTCCTATAAGAATGTGTCTGTACCCAAAATCACTTAGACAGTAATCGTGCTACGCAGGTCTCCAGTTTCTTTGGTTTAGCTCACAATAAGTTCATAAGGAATACAAGTCTGGAAAAGTTGAGAGAAAGATCCAAGTCCAAGCAAATGAAAATTAAAAGAAAGGGAGCTGCTTTTGTTATTACAATAGCTCAAAATGTCCTGAACAGCAGATTTCACTCACTGACAGAAGCAAAATCCTAGCTGATTTTCATTTTTTTTCTTGATGATGGTACTTCTTCTGCAAGATCTGCCCAATACCACTCCCCATAGTCATCATGAAAGTGGAACAAAAGCCTGAATGCCACCATGAGACATCTGGTGTGAGTAATCATGACATCAGTCGGAGTTGTGCTCAGATAAGGGCTATGGTATAAATGTGAATAAAAATTGCATAGCTGTGTACATGTTATTGTACCCCCACAAGGAGTTCACAACCTGCAATGTGCTCCGCACTGACAGCAATGATCAAAAAATATGGGAGGGTGCACAGAAGATGCAGCCTACAGTTTTATTTCTTAGTTAATCTTTTTTTAATAAAAAGAATATTATAACATTACTCATTTTTACGAATAGGAAGAAAGCTGGATGAGCAGCCAGAAGCAGACACTTGACCGAAAGAAATGCATCTGGATGCAGGCAAGCTGGCCTCCCCACCTACTTCAGCCGGCAGAGCAGAGGCCGCTAGCTCGGCAGATTATTGCAGATCTGAGGCATCCCAGTGTGACTCTCTGTTCTTGTTCTTCACAGCTCAGCAAACAAAATAGCTTCAGCCTAACAGGGATTCCCAGCACAGAAAGCAACTGCTTCGTCCTCCCCAGCCCCTCCTTCCCTCCTGTACTTGACTATCTACTTTTAAAGTAAATTGCCTGCCCCAGCAGAAGGTGTAAATTAGCCCTGTCTTAGGGCAGCCAGTGAGAATGAACCATGGAATGTGATGTCCAGCTAAGAATCGGTCTCTGCTGTTGCCTGCACAAACCCACAAATAAAATTAGCTTGGAAAAAATGGCGGAAAACGTGTGGTCCTGGTGCCCTGGCCCTCCATTAATGATGAGCAGCAGCGGGCCAAGCTCCAAGAAAAAAAAACAAAACAATGGTGGAAGTAGGGTACAACCCCCCCCAGGGGGATCCCCGAAGTCGTTCAGCTCAAGGTGTGTGTAGAGCAGAGGATATTCAGGAGGCATGATGCAGGAGGGATCCAGGAGGTTTCCTGGGCGTGATGGCGCTTTTGAAGCAAGAAGGTCTGGGCTTGCTGCGGAGGCTGCTGCTGACATGCCTGGCGTGCGCTTGTGCTGGGACGTGCTATGTGGCCCATGGGGTGACAAAGATGGAAAGAGCTGCAATATCCATTTGCTTTGAGCTCTGGCTTTGCCTCTTTTCTTTCCTTCAAAGACTGTTTACTTTACTTTGGCACTTAAAAAGAAATCAAGTAGGTTAAAGGTCAGCTTTATTATTTTTGTTGGGTTTTTTAAGAATTTTAAACCATAGCCTAAGGAGATTACCTATGCCATACCGGAAAGAAAAATCTACATATAAAACCAGTCATTTTAGATGTAGGTGAGGATGACCTATCCACTACGGCAGGGAAGATTTTATGGGCTACAAAATTAAAAAATGACAGGGATCTGGATGTACTGGAACAACCTCTTTAGCTTTTCTCTCTGTCATGAAGCTTGCTGATTGAATTCCTTCTGAATTCATAATTATATAAAAGAAGATCAGGTCTGCCATTATAATCTTGCCAAAGTGTTCATTCCTTATGCAATAACTCCTATAATGATCCTACCAGAAATGGGAAAATTTTCTCCTGGGGCAAAGGCATAGAATAGGCTTTTGAGGGGCTATCTGCAGAAAAAGGAAAAAAAAAATCACTGGGGGTTTTGCCAGTAACTTGAACAAGAGCAGAACTAGGCTTATGCTGAATGTTTTTGAAAATCTCAGCTTTGATTTGTTAATGACCATTTGTATGATGGACTACTGCAAGCCATTTATCCGCAGAAATAAATACTCAAAATAGAAGAAAACAGGACATAGCCAGGTGAGCTGTGGTTTGTACCAAAGCTTCAGATTTGCTGAAAGACAGATATATAATATTCCTTAGCTTTTTTCTAGAAAACCACTACTGAAGAGTTTTTGCCAGCCTCTTTGAGTTCATGTCAAAAAATAATACTGAAAACTGACCTTTGGGGATTTTCCTGGATAGCATTTCACTGTCAGATAGAAAGCCATACCCCTGAGTCAGCAAGGAACAGGCAGGCCTACCTTTAAACATGTGAAAGTTATTTATAGGAGTAATTTACTGAATCAGGCTTCATATGAAAGAGATAAGGGGGAAGATTTCATAAAAAGACTAAACTACAGGAAATTCTGGCAGAGTTATGTTTGAAATGCCACATGTGCCCCCTCCCCAACCTCCCTTTAAAATGAATTTATTAGTTGTAGCAAAACTCTTCTTTATAAAAGTGGTGGTGGTTTACTGGAAGATGGACTTAATGTGGTTGCTGCCAACCTGGTGGTAGACTTATGTTAAGGTGGAGTATGAAATCCAAGCAAAGTCTCCAAATATCAACACAGAACAGATTACTGGAAGTCTTTCCTATTCTAATAGTGAGTTGGACTCATAATTTCCTGAATGCTGACAAGCACCAGTCAAAGAAGCAACCACCAAGATCTGCAAGGCAGATTGAGTGCCTACATTCCTCAAAGGAACCACTCATTCTCTAAAAAGCAAACCTTGCTAGGGTGTCTCAAGTGGGACAGTCAGGAACTATGGTACCTAAAACCACTAGACATTTTCTAAAACCCCAGCCTGAACCTACAATGAATTAGTCCAACACAAGAATGGATGTTTCTAACAACAACTTGCCTGTTCTGCTGAAAGACAATATCTGTAATCACTGGTAAGAAGACCACATTTGGTTATTTTTTGTAATTCTTCCCCACCCCTCGAAGCAAGCTGAAATGACCTTCTAACAATAGTTTATTTCTTCTTGGCTTGATCTGAACAAAGGCTTTCTATTCACATGCCTGTGAAAGACAGTGTGGATATTTTTGTGGTGAAAGATCAAATCTCTCTTTTGAACTTTGCAGTGGCTAGGCTAATTGTAGCATCTCTGAGGCTTTCACTGTCCTTTCAGAAAGCAGCCAACTAAATGTTTGTTTGGAGTGTTTACCAGGAGCGAGGAGTATATATACCAGGGAAGAGGACTAAATTAATCAAGAGTCTTCTGATGTTTCCAACACATTTCTACCAGTGAGCAGTTAGTCGGTATGGCCTCACGGTATTTCTGGGAATTTGCCACTAGATATGCAATGTTCAATGCAGGCTGTGTGGACAAGCTGTGACTGGTCATAAGTCATGTAATTTTTGTTCCATTTCTCAGACTGGCTTGAGCATCGTTTCTATAACTGGAGGACCTTGCTTCGGCTTTTGACCAGGGCTTCTTCAGAAGAAATAGTTTAAGCGGGGGAAGACATACAAACTAGATGCGGGAATTCCTGTCTCAGCAGTACCAGCTTTGCCAAAAGAAAAGCCAGATAACTTTACAGTACAGTTTTAATTAAGTGAGCGTGTTGACAAAAATGGCTTTTCTGCTGTTTGAAGCAGTCAGGTTCTCTCACAACACATGCATTTTTTGAAGTATTTTTAGGGGTGGCCTCTGTGGCAAGGGTGATTTTGCAGGTGTTGAGGGCGTGCTTATGTCAGAGGGGAAAATATGCAAATCTTCCTTTCTCTGCATGGCAGAACTTTAACAAAAGCTGTCCCTGACAGCCCCATTCAAGCACATTGTGGGCTCTGATCCCTCTCTCACGCTACAGTTGTCTTTGTACCAGGGATCCCTGGAGGGGCTCTAAGAGCTCTCCCTCTGCCTGCTATCAAGCAGGATCCCATCCTCCATGCAATATTGCAGTTCTGCTGTAAATAGCGACAAGGTGCAAACTTGCAGCTCTCGTGAGCAAACATAACCACTTGTACTTGCCATGGGAAAAGTAATGAGGGAGGTTCCAATAAATCTGCTCCAATTTTAGAATGGAATGCCAGGAGAAAATTGATTTATTCACTTATCACCAGTGCAAGAAAAGACTGTCCCTCTGCTCTTTCACCAAGATGAAATGTAGCCCCTACTCTGCCTCATTTTCTGTAATCGTCAATAGTTTTGTTTCTTCCAGAGTTACCTACCTAACTCATTGCCAGATCAGGGCCTTAATTTGGAACTTTTCAGGAAATAGCATTTTAGCTCTGGTAAAAAGGAACTATGATGGCCACTGCAGTTATTTCTTCATAGACCAGGTGACTTTGTTCATGTACTACCTATCTGGCTGTTTGTGCCTTCTCTATTCATGTCAAACGAGGGCAATTTCCATGCCCATCCAGACATGGATTGATCCGCATGCTATTGCCACTGATCTGGTGGGAGACACTGGGTTAAGACCACGTTAGAAACTTGACCAACAGCACCACTTCACTTCCCTTAGGAAATGGCAGATTTATTGAACTATAACACAAGTTCTGCACTGTTGGGAGCTTTGCAAGTGTCTTGTTTGCAAGGGGCTGAGGCTCCCTGTCCTCTAAGCAGTACTCCTGTAATCCTGAGAAATTAAAAACTTTGAGTTCCTAAAAAAACACCACTAACAATAAATCCTGTTTCAGCTGAAGAATCGTGCAATTTCCCCAAAATCTTGGAAGCGTTACTTACACAACGCCCCAGTGTGTCAATGATTTGAAAGACCCCTGCCAGCTAAAGCAAGGCTAAAGATTTCAAAGTTACTCACTTGGAGTACCTCCATTTTGAAATGTCCAGTCTGAGGTCCAGTAAGCCTTATCCTTGTAAGCATCAAGTGACCACGGCTCAGGCTGAGGTCACGCAGAGCAGAAGATAGCCATTGGTTTCAAAAATTCAGGTAGGCAGCTCAAACTGGCTTCTCAGAAACAGACATTTCTAAAACCACTTTTGAAAATCCAGAACTCTCCATATGGGGAAATCAAATGGTGAGCGTGTGGGACCTGAAGCCAACCCCACTGAATCCAACCAGAATTTCACAATGATAGGAATTTATGTTTTAAGGCTGGATGCTTGTCCAGGTTGGGTCAACATCAGTTTGCACTATCTGGGGATCTAGTACTCGACCATTACACGTTGCCTCTTTCCACTTTGACACAAATTTTTCTTGGGAGCGCAAGGGGATTAACTACCTTGGGGTTTCTAAGGGCCGGAGCTGACTGAACATTCCTTGTGGCACTGAGTTGTATGGGAATTTAGCAAACCTCTCTTCTCAGGCAGCAGATCCCTCGTCTCAAGAAATCTTCCGACTAAACTGTCGAGTTCTGGGACGTGCAGCTAAAGAGAACAACAGAGTTTGAAGGAACATTTAAAGAAATATTTTTTATAATTCCCAGTGCAGCCAGGATGATGACACACACTCTGGTCCTAGCAAACTCGCCTGGCAGGCAGCTAGGGCTTTATATGTAAATATAAACATATATTTACATATTTCTTAACATCTGTTACGAATTTGCTTTCCCTTTGGTTCTATTTAAAGTATGTCTTGTCCTATTATCTCCGAGGCCGAAATTTGGAGGGGTCTGTTAATAAACTCTAAATACTGCAGAGCCACAAGACAAACTCTCCCTCCTCCCCGGCTTTTCAGCCAGTTCTTCTACAGCTGTTCCTTGCTTGTATTTCTAAGTGCAATAGTATCTCCCCAGCCTATGAAAGGAGCACAGTTTTCTAAGTGGATTCCTAAAAATCTCACCACCAACTTCCAGGGATTTATATTCGGTTGGTCTAACCCATTTGTCCTGGCAGCCCAGCTTTTTAATTGTTCCTCGGCATGGTGCCTCTTTCAGAGAGCGCCCTGCTATTAGCTCAAGGTCCCGTCCACAGTTTCTGCATCCAGGAAGAAACGTTATTCGCTGCGAAGCACCAGAGCTGGAGCCGCCGCTGCAGAACAAGACTGTGCCTTCGGCCAGCGATCCAAACAGCCTCCAAAGCAGAGGTGATGCCACGGCCAGAGTTAGCGCTGCAAAAGCACCTCGTGAGCAAAGTTCAACCCACCGTCCTGACAGGGTATTACGCAGTCTATGGAGCAAAACTAAACAGGACAGCAAATGAGATTTGGAGTACGTGAGAGAGTGAAGGACATTATTTGTGTTAAATAAATAGGATAAAGCGAAAGGGGAAAGGGCAAAAAGAAAATGTCAAGGCGGGTTGACGCCAACATTTCCACATGATCTCTGACAGCAAAGGCTTCAGCGCTGGGTGCGCATTGTGAGAAAGCTCAGGTCTCAGTTTTCAGGGGTGCTCAGTGTCAAAAAAAACGGAGTTCACTCCAGCAGTAGAGCTGCTTTGCTGAATGAAGAATTAGGGTGACGTCCTGACCTGCAAGTGCACCTATGGCCAACACCCACAGCTGATTTCCTTATTTTGGTGGCAGTCACCTATCTAATCCCATCGTGGCCCTGGGCCTGGTGCACTTCTTCTCAGTGTGAGCTCTAAGCCCAGCACATGAGTTGGGACGAGGAGCCTTCTGGTGACGCATAAAATTGTCTTGTAAAATGCTTTTCCAAAGAACAATTAAGCATCAGTGCAAATACATATAGTGTCCTTAAAAGTGCAGGGTTCCGTATGGCCAGATGATAGACAAATCAAAGGGTTTTCTGCACTGATGAAATTCCAGGAAATATGGGGCGGGGGGTAAGGGCTAGAGAGAGATAGCCAGAAACAAAATGCTCAGATCATCTATCCAAAAAAGTTGCTTCTCCAGCCAAATTACTCAGTCTTTTATGAGAAAGATGTCTTGGTTTGGCAAGGAGGAAAAGACAGCTCCACCAGACAACAATTAAAAAAAAAAGAGCCCTAGTTGAATACTAAATACCATTGATCCATGGGAAACACAACTTGTTCTCTTCCTTGGTAAAACTTCCAGTCGAAACCCTGAAACCAGTAACCCTGGTACAGGTACTGGAGAGCCTGGGCTGATGCTAGCAAACACCAGAGTTTCTATTGGCTCAACAAAAATTCCTGCAGATTTGCCTCCAGAAGCATCTCATTAAAATGAGATGTGAATCACCGAGATAAACATTTAACTAAACTGATAAGCTTCTCATATACACCGAATTTACATGAGTATTGGACTTCTCCCTTCATTGGACTGGTTATGACTTACCCTGTAGCTATAACTGAGGCTCTGCTGTTGCAAAGTTTATTATTACACATGCTTGCGGAGTCACTAGCAAACTTATCTGTAAATTTGTCTGCAATAACTAAAAATGCCATCTCTTCGTCTCAATTTAGCACCTTACTTTCACAGTCCCTGAAGTCTCTAAATGGAGACCAGTCTTTTCTGTAAGAAGAGACACAACCGCAAATCAAATGCAAACTTCTGTGGCTAGAAATTTTGCTGTATCACTTTGCTCTGAATTTTGCTTCTCTTGCTAGCACTACTGGCTGGCTGCGGGCACCACCTCAGAGGCTGTGACAGCACTGGAAGAGAGCTGTCTCCCGCCGTGTCAGCACAAGTCCTCTCCTTCTGCACCAGTGACTTGGGGCTGGTGAGCTTTGAGGAGCAGTGTCAGGCTCTCCTGCAAGTTTTTGTGCTGGCCTCCAAGTGCTCTACTGGTACATGGAAGCGTCGCTCAGCATCAGGCAGCACCCCTCACGTGAGCTGGCCCCTGGACTTCAGCAAGCCTACCACAGAAGCGAGAGGGATCCCTGACATTATCATGTTACGGACATGCACAGGCTTTGCAGGATCAGAACTTGAGATTATCGACTTTTAGAGGTAAAGAAAGGGTTATAATGGACAAGACTATTTGTGGCTGTATAAAAAAAACACCACTGCTTTTGTCACTCAACTGCGTAGCTCCCAAGGCTCCTGTCTTGCTTCCTTGCTTCTGTCTTGCCCAATCCATAAAAACTCAACAATTCCTGAGAAACACTGGAATCCCCATAGAGCAAGCATAAAAGAAGACCAGGTCTGGCTACAGACTTACTATGTAACTCCAGCTAAGGCATATCACTGTACACTTATCTCCTTTAATAAATAGGAAAATTAGACGCCCACCTCCCCACCCCACCCCAGAAGTGTGCGCTCTCAGAGCTGTACAAACACGTATGTAATTGCTTCTCGGTGCTTGCTACATACGCACACCATACCCAGCCATCCAGAACTTTCTTTCTAAAAGTCATTTTTTTTAAAACAAAACAAATGGTTTGCCCTCAACTTCACTTTTTTCCTAGTGTGTTAAAAAAACCCAAACGTTTCATAATTGCTATTACAGAAGAGACTTGCATTATATATTCCACCAACCAGCACCCACACAGTTAGACCTCATTCATCCCAGATACAAGAACACGTGTGCTGACTTTGAATACATACAATTTCTGACTCTATTAGCATACAGCAGCTAATCATTCCCTTTGTAATGTATTAATGGCTGTTTGCCTTTCTGCATTGTTGGCTTTTTCCCTTTATTCCCACTGGTTGTTAAGTGGTGATGATGAATAAATCTAGCACCTACAGCCGTGGCTTCTTGCTTTAAAAAGCTCAAGAGAAAGAAAATTAATTAGAAAAATGAAAGCCTTTTTTGCACGATATCCAAACCTTGGATCCTAATCCAAACCGCCTGTAATTTAAAAAGCAGAATATACACCACAGGTATCTTGGCTGGCTGCATCAAGGGTGAAGTTTAACGGTGTCTTGCTCAGAGCCAATGTTAGGACATTGCCAACCATTTCCTTTATTTTTAACAAGTCCCCAGCACACACAGCATACCTAACACCCAGTTTCCCTTATGAAGCCCACCGCTTTCCAACAAAAACAGTTATCTAAAGCCTTCTCGTTATCAAGGGGACTCCAAAAAATGAAAACTGACTCCCTTTTTCCCTCTCACCAGCTGATTACACTGACTGCTCAAAGCCATCTGACTGCAACCATCCCATATTTGACAGCAGCGGATGGCCACCAGTCTTTTTTGCCCAAAAAAACCCTAAATTATACCAACAGGAACATTAAAATTGTTAATAAACTGTCCTTCTCCCCATCAGAGAGGGGAAAGGACCGTGACCATCTGTCTCTGGGCTACAAATGAGTTGTGCCATGTCTGGTCAGCCAGCCTGCTCCATCTCACCTACAGCACACCTGGCTCACAAACCTCATTCATCTCCAGCAGAGAAACCCCAGTCAGCTATTCTTCTCCACCAAACATTTCTACAGCTGAAAGCTCTGGGTGTTTTGCCGTGCCAAATGCTTTGTAGCACGGGAGTCTCTGTGGCTGGCCACCCACGTTATATTCAAATGCACAAATGAGCCAAGAAGCTTTGCATAAACAACTTGGTACAATGTGCTGAGATGCTGCTGTATTTCTGCATGACAAGTTCATTACCGTTTGGCCTCGGCTGATGCTGATGTGCAGTGAAAAAGAAAAGAGAGAGACAGAGACTCTTCACAGTTACATTAATTTCATTTTATTTAATAAAAACCAGTATCAGATTAAAAATACAAACACTTTGGGTGATTATCCAGCGTTTTCCCCTGTGTGCCTCGTAGAGCTCAAACCAACCAAGGATTGGGAGAAAAAAACAAAAAACCCAAAAAATAACACCAAACAATTTTGGCCGGAGCTGTAAAATAATGTTGCACCAATTAAATTACACCAAATATATTATTATACCTTTGAAATGGCTTTCAGACCAATAAATAAAAAAAAAGACAAATTCAAATAAAAAAGTCAACTTTGTATTACAAAAAAAATTAAATAAAAATCACAACACTAATAATAACAATGTGCAGTCAAGTTTTTTTTTTCTTCTCTTCTAGGAATGATAACATGCCAGTAAACATGTAACATGCCAGTAACATGCCAGTAAACCCCTACGTAACATTTCCAGTTTGGCAGCAAGCAGTCACTCACTCATTCACATTTGCACACAAGGAAGCAGGCCTGGGCAAAAGCCTCGGGAGAGATGAGCCTTCGGGGTGCTCCTCACTTCCCTGCCACGGCCGGCTGAGTTCCCTTCCCTTCGTCCTGAAACCTCTATAAATCCATTAAAGGTTTAGCGCCAGATCTGCAGGGAAGGTGTCGATCAGCGTAACCCCACTGACATGATGCTCTGTCATGTCAACGGGACAGCGTTGATTTACACCAGCTGAGGATCTGGCTCTTACGCTCCGGGGCACGAGTTAAAAGCCGTGGCTACGAAGCACATCCTTGTTTCCGAAAGGCCATGGAGATTATGCCGGGTTGTTTTAAAATGCACCACAGCAAACTTTTTAACTAAATACACTGCAAAATGGGATGTTCATTTCGGATGGGCTAAGAGAGCACATGCGGGGCCTGTGAGAAGATGGGATGTCTGAATATCATAAAGAGAGGTACGCATCTGTAGAGAAATGACCTGCAATTGCCCTTCCTGAGCAAATGGACAGTGAGCCAAATTTCACCTGGCCACCTGAGAGCACGTCTCTCATAGATTTCATGGTATTGGTGCCGTTTACTCCAGGGCCAAATTTGGTCCAGTGTTTCACAATAAGCAAAGGTTCTCCATAGAGGCAGATTAACTGATTTAGGAAATTCAAGCTCATTCATCTTTATGCGAGGCAGCCCAGTTGATTTTTAGGAGGAAGCGGCAGACTTAAGTACCATGATACTCCGAATAAGGAATCTGCAAGTGAAATAGCTCCCTGCCCCAGACGCCAACGAATTATGGGGTTATCCCTGACTCCCAGGGAATCCCCAGAGGAACTCTATTTCTGTTTCCACACGATCTCTAGGATTTTGGACACAGTGGGACGAATTCTGCTTTCAGTTCCAGTTACAGGGTAGGAGTGAAGAACAGAGCTTGCCCCACGCTCCTCTGCTCTGGGTATGCGTGCAGACGTAAGTTTTGCAGCTGTGGATCATTCGACATCATAGGCTGAAACCTGCCACTTACTCACACCAGTGCACCTCCGAGAAAGCCAGGGGCTATGTGCTCACGGAAATGAGACTGAAATAGGCCTTAAGATTCCAGTTTGCCCAGGCCTGTCAAACACACAGTGCCTTTCTGACATAGGCTTACATTCAGGTAATCCAGTAGACCCATGTGGTACCTTTATGGGAGTTGAAGCCTTCAGTCTGGATATTTAGATATGTTTGAGAACACAAACACATATCCTTCTTGGTTTTTTCACACTGGTATCATTGCATGCGCAGTACCAGCTACACTATATAGAGAGAGAGGCCCGCATTTTTATGCTAACTCTGTTATCAAATCTACCATTATCATTTCATCGCTCAATTCTTTCTGCTCCATTACTACCTACCTAGAAACATTTTCATTTGGAGAAAGGCATCTTCCCACTAACTTTCTGACCTCTATCCATTTCCTACATGCTACAGCCTTTTCCTTACCTAACATTCTGGTCGCAAACTACCTGTCACCCTCAAATACTACAAGCTAACAGCAAGGTGGCACCATTTGCTGACAGCGACTGAACTCTAGATTGGAGGGTCAGTCAACCCTTGAGACCCTTTGTCAGATCCATCTTTGCCTGGGCATTCATCTGGCTGGCTAATTTGAGAGAGTCACAAATTGAATACATGGGTTGAATTGCCTTAAAAGGTCATTTAGCTGCTGATAACATCCATTCCTTTCGGCTCCCATTACCGTTTCTGTGACTGTTTTTGCTGGTAGGAGTGGTAGATGGAAACAATTTTAGGGCCTCCTGCTCACTGAAGAGCAATGGCTGTGGGAGGGGCCAGATGCGAACGCCTGCTCCACTGCTTGTCCACATACACCTCGTGAGATTATTCTGGGGTGAGTCTCTCAAATTTTCTGTCTCAGAACGCGTTCAGAATGTCTCAGGTCACCCTGGTGACCTGCATGGCCTGGCCTCCTGCATAATGCAAGCCAAAGAGTTCCAATGTGCAATGACTGTAAGCAGATGAATAACTTCAGGGGGAAATGAAGGCTCTCTTTTTAAAAGACATCCAAATTTGACTTGAAGAATTCAGCTCATCTCTTGATAAAGCCATTCTAATATTAATTAAACCTAATATTAAACCTCTCAAAATGTGTGTCCCTCACTTCCAGTTTTAATTCTGTCTAGCTTTGACTTCAAGCCATCAAATCTTGATGCTTTTGTCTGCTAGATCCTGATGTGCTTTCATCACGTATACAAAGACCAAAGGTTTTTCTCTGGTCAGGTAGATAATATTTTGAGGACACAAAATTAGAGAAGTGTGAGATGGCTTTGGGGCTACTTCACTAGGAGTTCAGCTAAGTAGGTACAGTCAGGTCCTTTGAAGCAAAACCTACCATTGTCAGCAAATCAGTGACCTGGCTTACTCCACCATAAAGGTACACAGAAAAACTCCCTTCCCCCCCTTTCCATCTTCCCTCTGCTAGTTGAGCTTGTTGCAGATCTCTAGGGCTTTCTTGTAGACCTGAGTCACATCATCCATGTCTGTGAGAAGGGAAAAACTGCTGTCCCCCAGACGGTTGCGATAACGTTTTAGATACTGTGGCCGTGGGCGGTTCTGAAGTCCTTCGAAGTCTTGGATCTGGAGGAAATTTTCAGCAGAGACACAGCTCCGTATCCTTTGTCTGTTTGGCCTGTTCTCTTGCAAATCCAGCAAATCAAAGGAGTCACTGGACAAAATACTGTCATCGCTAATCACGCTGGAAGGGCGACTGTAACTTCGAGGTAATGCATCCCCAGGCAGGACTACTTCTTCCATGGCCTCCAGCGTTGGTGTGTCAGGGCTAATCAAAGCAGATTCAGTGCTGCTGGTAGAATACTTGCTGTTATGTTTCAAGATACCCTTACGCCTGCAGGAATGGCTGTAAGACCCATTTCTGGATGGCTCTGTGACCCCTGGAGAAGTGTCACTGTTTACTGTCTCATCATTATTGTCCAAGAGTTCAGAAGATTCGCTTCGTTCCGGAGAGGAGTAATAGCCGGACTCCCTCTGCTGAGTCTTCTTTAAGATTCCTTTTTTTGGCATTAGTGAAGACTGCTTAGTGCCGTATTTGCCCGCTACCTCTCCCTCCACAACATTTTTAATGGCTACGCCAGTCCTACACAACTCTTGCTCCAGCTTAAAAGCAGAGGGTAACACTGGGCTGACCACTCCTTCTATGAAACCTGCACTGTGAGATCGATGTTCACTGTTGCTTCTTTTCTTCAGGATGCCTTTGGGTCTCTTGGAGGTGGGTTTGGATGCGTTTTCAGCTCCTCCTTCTTGGATGGACTGTGCAATGTCATTTTCCTTTTTTGATTTTTTCAGAGACCTCTGTCTCTCTAGTGTGACTTCAGGACCTTTGGGCTTAGAAAGGCACTTCATTTTGGTATCAGTCTCTGGTTGAAGGCCAGTAGAACGGTGATGCCAATCAATGAACCTTGCCAGCAATGGGGACTCAGAGTCCCTCATGGCATCACAGTCACAAACACTACTCTTGTAGCCCCAGTTAACCCACCAGTGGTTGGCAATGTCTTCAATGGTTGCTCGGCGTTCAGGGTTCACCATCAGCATCCATCTGATAAGACCACGAGCATCTATGGACAAAGAATGGAATGTAAAATATTTAGAATATGGGCACTCTTAGTTTTGTCAGTTTAAAATGGAAGCGTGAAGCCAATCAAATGAGCAAAAATAATGCTTTTTACAACAGGAAAAGTGAAAGGGGGCAAGGCTTTGGCTATCAGTCAATGCTGGAAAATGCATCTGGGTACTATTTCTTATCAGAAGAATATGATTCACCCTGGGAAATGTACACTGGGTTATCAAAGAAATTCATATTTGTACTGTATTAGTCAGTGAATAGTCCCATATTACCGAAGGAAGTCACAAACCTATCAACTCTAATAATTACAGAACTTAGAGGAAAACAAAGGGCAATTGGGATATTTTAAATGACCTACACATTATTGCTTTTCTATTTACTTTTTCCATAAACAGTGTAGTCTTCTGTATATTTTAAAGGTATGTTTTCATAAAGAGAGCAAGGCGGCAGAAAATTGAAAGGGATGGCAAACAAATGATACAAGATAAATATTCATTTAAATATAATATATACATAGACATTTAAGGCTGGAAGGAGTCATTATAATCAATGACCTGGACTTAGTTGATGCTTTTTTGTCAGGTGACTGCTTAATGTGTTACCCTCTTAGTAGAAGCAAATGCAAACATAGTGGCATTAATTCAGATTTTGGCCTGCCTTCTTGGATAAGAGACTGCATTGCTCTGACCATTCATCTTCTCTCTGCTTGTGATATGCCACAGGGTAGTTAGAGGACTGATCTGTTACCAGTATGTTGTATCGGTTTACAGCTTGTCTGAACAATTCCACTTGCAATAGCTAACAGACCTTCCAGTGTCATAGATCTAGTTAAAAGAGCCCGTTACAGCTTCCCCAAGGCAATAAAATCTATCTATCTGCTATAAAACTTTAATTTCAAAAGGGCTTTTGGTAAATGCTGTACCCAGATGGGAATTGATAGCAGATGAAGTCAGTAGGGGAATGAGAGATTTTTTTTCTTTATCATTCTAATATGACACCAAAACATGTTGGAAGGGGCCAGGCAAACCCTCCATTCTGAACTCCTGTCAGCTCAATACATTGCCCTCACTCCTTTTTTATACCTGAGGTCTGTGTTGGCTCACGATATTCTCCACTGCTGATCTGCCTGATGAGATTTTTGTGATCGAAGCCATCGAAGGGCATCGTTCCATAAACCAGAGTGTAAAGCAACACACCAAGGGCCCAGCTGTCAACCTGAAATACAGAGACAATGCTTGTGAAGCCCAGGAAAGCTGATCCCCACCCTTCTCCCTGCCATTAGCACCACAAGAGCAGCATCATGTCCAGCTGCATCTACTGATGGGCAAACCGGTATCTAACATCTGACCAACCACTGGCAAAGCAAACAAAAGCAAACCAAGGCAGCTTGAGAACTTTCAATACAGGAGAGACCCAAGTGAACCCACATGTGCAGTAACACAAGCATTAAGACTAACGCTCAAGAACATTATCATCAAAGACTTCCCCATACAAGCACGGAAAAGCTGACCCTTCTTACCTCTGGGCCTCTGTAAGGTCGTCCATTAACTATTTCAGGCGAAGCATACAGTGGGCTTCCGCAAAAGGTCTGCAGAAACTTGTCTTTGTGATAAAGGTTGGAGAGTCCAAAATCAGCAATCTGCAAATAGAATTGCACAAGGCGTCTGTAGTATTAACAATTATCTTAATGCAACAGAAAATCCTTTATCAGGAAAGACTTAGCTATATTTGACCCTGCTGTAGGGCAGGGATCTTGACGTGGATAATCTCTCAAGTTCCCTGGCCGACATTATTCCATGATTTTTTTACTTTTCTCTCTGAAGATCCTCCAGAGAAGGAGAAGGGTCCCCAGGTTAAATCCTCCAGATTAGGAACAAGGGTGCTTTGGTTCCATTTACAGATAGGTCACTGACTGACTGCACAACAACCAGTCAGTAATTTTATCCTGGATGAATTGCATATGCTTGCAAAGACAATCTCATACTGGGAGGCACTGGGCCTGCTGTCCACTGATTGCTCTTCATCTTGTGTAATCATTAATACCAAAGGAACGCAAGCAGAAAGTACTACCGTTCTTATTGCGCCCATGCAAGCCAAAAGCCAAGACCTTTCAATCCAACAGGAGGAGTGAGGCAGGAGTGTCGCAGGAAACGAAGCATTACAGAAGAAAGTGATTTTTGAAATCATCTGGAACTTAGCTATGCTTGAAGGAGGGGGAAAGGGAGGCACTCGCTAACTCTTCCAGATTCAGGGACTCCAGCTGAGGAATCTGAGCTGTTAAGCACACGAGATGTCTATCACGAGATAATAAACACAAGTCTGGTTCCTAACTGGAAACAATGGGCCCAAATCCGGCTTTCCCAGTACAAACAAAACTTCCCTTGAGACTGTTGGGAATTTTGCCCATGTAGGAATTGCAGGATCAGGTCCAAATATTTTGTTTACTTCAATTCCCTGTTCTTGTTCCTACAAAACAAAGGGTGAGGATAGCAACACCAAATACCCCCACAACCTTTGCATTTCCTTTGTTTCTCTAGCACAAAGCAACACATCTCCTTTTTTATCTTGTTTAAAACCCAAACGCTTCTGTTTCCCAGAGATACTTTTATTACTGCCCACTATCAACATAAGGCATACATAAAAGACATAAAGCACAGGCATAAAAAAGGTATTATAGCAGTAAGCGACAAGAGTTTTCTCTCGGTATTCTTCACCTTATTTGGGTCTTTTCTACCAGAAAGAAATTAAATCCCAGGAATTTTCACAAAAGAAAATTCAAGAAAACACAAAGTGAACGGAAAATAAAAGGATTTACCAGCACCATCATTCACTCTTGCTTTCTAATATGTGTATCATCAGTGCTTCTAATACCTGTTTAATTGCAATGTCTACTGAACTCTTGGGAGACATAAAGTCTTTGCCTCTATTATCTAAACTCCTACAGCTACACCTAAAAATGTCACAGTTGAGACCAAAATAAACAAAGTTGGTGAAGTATGGACAGAAGTTCCCAATTTTCTTTCTTTACCGCAAAATAGAAATATATATATACACTTTATCTATAAATAGATATAGATAGATGTAGATACTTTTATGTTAGAAATATAAACTTTTTTTTAAAATATAATTTTCACAAAATTTTTAAAGTCACAGAGCAAATATGAGATTTCATGCTTCATCCTCTCATATTTTGATATTCTGCTTGTGCAGGTGTTGCACCGACAATTTGGACTCATCCTGCTCAAAGAGCAGCTGATTCCTGTTCATTAATGTTAATTCATCTCACCATGTCCATTCATAGTTTGAATTCACTCAGTCCCCTGAACAGCGTATTATCAACCCACAGCAGAAAATTCCATCCTTAAATAAATGTGGTTTGTAAAATCTTCATTGTATGGCTGGAATGTCATTGAAAACAGCTGGTGTACTATTGCAGTCTGCAAACATATTCTCATGGCTCAGATTGCACTTAATTGCCCTAAATTCCACTTTCTTATCAAGTCACCCTGCCTGGCTTGCAGGAAGTTGGTTTTAAGCCTTATGAAGTGTACCCTGTCAATCAGGGGAAGAATGGGATCATTTCAGTGTTAAAACTTCGTGCTGGTCATTGAGTTTTATTTTAGTTCGGGATGCAGCTAGGACAAGGACAAACACTGCACAGTGTGATTCCTTAAGAAAATACATTCCCTTAACACCATGGAATGTATAAAATGCATGTGGATGTGCTTGAACATATATATAGAGATACACATACCATTGTTCTCACTAAGAAACTCTCAGACTTGGGCATTTATGTTTTCATTTTGACCATTCAGGAAAAGAGTATTTATATTACAGTCCACTCCCATACTCACAGACTGATGTTTATCAGCTTTTCCCATTAAAACTGTCATGCCCCCCAAAACAAGATTAATAGAAGCCAACATTACTTCATGTTCTTGGCACTTAAATGGAACTAAGGCATCAAGTCAAAAAAACTTCCTAAATTGGGAGGAGCGGGGAAGTGGACTTTTATTCCCCTCACTTCAGGAGGTGTATGTTTCGTATTTACTGTTAGCTATGATAAACCAGATGTAATTTATTGTTTAAGTGTGGACTATAAATTCCATGAAGGTCGCACTCATGGAAATTGTCAGTTTTATCCCACTTAAAAATCTATCTCTCTGTATTGTAGATCGAGAAATAATTAGGTCTCTTAAAGCAAATGAAATGTATGTGCACTGGGTGAGACTTCCAGCAAGGTAAATCCCAATTACATACACTTACTCTGTATATATGAAACCCTCATGGGTTTTTAGTGGTTAGTCTGATTGGTGTCCCCTTACTGGCCCAAGAGAAAGTGCAGTCAGTAAGATTATGTTACTATTATACTTGCATTTTTCTCTCCTTCTATCACTTTGGGGTTGATCATACAGTTTACGTCAACCTCTGTTAGACATCTCTTTTAGGTGCAATTCCCAGCCCAGGAGCCGCCACAGCCCTACTGTGAACAAGGAGGCCCCCTCCATCGTGCCAGGCTGCATGACAGAGGTGTCCCTGGGGGGTAGCTTGTGGCACGGGGCAGGGACACGGTATTTGGATAGACCAGCAAAAGGCACTAATTCCCTGGCTGCGGCACTGGGCAGCAGTTTCTCTCCACCTCCCTGCATGCAGTTTTGGGGATTTAGGCACTGGCGAGAGCTGCAGTGCTTGGGGACATGTGGTCCTCCTCAGGCCAAACTGCAGGAGCTATGGGAGAATGGAGGCAGCTACATCCTCGCCCCGCTGCTAGTTCTTCTAGTGAATTCATACCTACAATGAACCAAAAACTAGCATCCTCAGTCCTTTTAAAACTAATGAAGAGAAGGCGGCACCACCAGAAGGCTTTTTTGAAGACCACCAAAGGCAGATGCCTAAAGCCGTCGCGAATCTCTTCTCACAAAGGGCTTTCTAACTCACCAACTCAGGGCAGCTCTTTCGGTGCTTTGGGGTTGCCTTAGCCCTGCTGCCTGTCTGACCCTGCCCACCTCAGGCTGTTTTGGGATTATGAACAATGATATCCTCTCGATGGGATGCAAATACCAGCGAGGGGCTGCTGTACCACCCCCAGGAACCCGGGGCAAGCAGAGGGGGCAGCTCCGAGTTACCCAGAGCTGGAGGGTGGAAGGCAGCAAGTGCGGGCAGCTTGAAAGGAGAACGGAGTAAATTTTAAGGTGAACGGTGCTGTTAGCAGCTGGCACATGAATGTGAGTAAGAAGAAGCTTGAACATGCTGCAGAAACCCTAATTTCATCAGTGCATTATTTCTTTAAAGAATACGGCACCATGAACAAGGTAAGAAAGCAAATAACATTTTCTACCCTGGGAGGCTGCAGTGCCTTGGTGAGGTTTAGCTCAAGGATTGTGCCCCGCTGTTGACCTCCGCAGACAGGCTAGCTCCCAGGAGAAACAGTCACGTTCGGGGTTTCTGCTAGCTAGTTGGGTGCGTATCTGGGGAGCAAGGCAAGGTACTGTTTGATTAATTGGCTGGATGAACTCCTTGTACCCCACAGATCTGCGTGCATGTTCAGTCTCACAAGTGTTTAAAACTCATTTTATTCACTCGTGTTTGCTGCATTTAGGGTTTTTAAGTAATAGTTTGCAGGAAATACTACCGCATACACCAAGCCCCTGAAAAACATAATTATATACCACAGATCAGATCACTTTCTTCCCCTCATCACCCTCCACCTCTGGCCTTTGGACCTGCAGAACTCTTCAAAACATGTAATTTTTTGTCAGCTTTTGGACACTGCTGTTTCCTAGTTGCTGTGCTCCAACACATGACTCCGTTTCCAGAGACTTTTACTCACTATCGTAACTTTGAAAAAAAATCTGATTATGTCTCCATAGGTCTTCACGACCTTCATTTAATAAGCTAAAATTTAAGAATGGTTTCCAAGTTAGTGTAGTATCATGTAAAATGGCTTGGGGTCCTTTTAGGTCGGATAATAATTTCTAATGGATTACTTGTCCTCTTTATTTCCTGTTCTAAAAGTATTGCTTAAGTTGCTATACATGGATCTATTTTTACAATATCTTATTTTTTCTTCACGTTACTATCACATGTTTGTGTATATCATAATGTATATTATGCCAGATCACTGGCTTCTTCAGAAACATGTATTTAATTGCACGTTGCACCCAAGAACAAAGGGATTCCTTTCATTTTCTCATTCTTAAAATCAAACTGCCAATTTTGTAAGTGCTTTGTAATCCACTGAATGAAATATAAATACTGGAAAAGTACAGATAAGACTATCACTCCATTTCTAGAAAATGCCTTCCACTGAGTATTTGAAGCCATCAGTCAATACCAAACCCCAAACTACATATTTCTCTTTTTCCGGCTGAATAAACCATAGGAAAATACTCTCAGAATGAGGACCTGATAAATTTACTCCTAATAAATAATTTACAGCTCCATATGTGTTTCCTTGCCAACGGTTACTGTTTAGTGAAACAAAGAAAAAGTGGGAAGTAAAATTCTGTGCAAGTAACATAGAAACACAGAAACATATTCAAAGCTTCAGCATCAGGGAAATAGTGGCAGTGTGCTTAACATCAAGTATTCACAGCCGATCTTAGTCACGAGGTGTAAAAAAAGAGAGCGGGAAGAAAAAGGGAAACAATACAAAAAGTCACCTCTTGAAGGAACTCAAATTCAAACACTATTGATAGTAAGATGTATGAAATTCCAACTGCTTCCCAAGCCCGGTCTATTTTTTAGCTTCATTTTCACCCTTTGCAGAAGCAGTGACCGGGGACAACACGGGAGCTTGCAGCCACCGACCCACGCTGAGGCAGCCTTGCCCGCTCAGAGGCGTGCCTTACGGTTTGCAGAGAAGTAACTGAAGAAAGGCTGGAAAACGCAAAATACCTACACGGCAGCTTAAACACAGCTCAGTTCAGGCAAGGGAAGCCTTCAAGAAAAAGATGTCAGAATGATTGGAAGGGATGTGGGGAGTTGCAGCTACCCGAATTTCTGCCACAGCAGTGCCACTCGCTATGACAGCTGAAACGCATCTCTGGTTCTGAAGCCCCTGGGTCACCTCCATGGGCTGGAGGCGAACACAACACTACCCGTCCCTGCCCCATCCTCCCGCTCTCCCCGCAGGACGATTAGACTCCCATAAAGAAGAGAGGGAAGGGAGCGGAGCCTTCTGACAAAGCACAGCTCCCCAGAGGCTTGGGGAAGTGATTGGTTTTGCATATGAGGACCACAGTGCGGAGATCCAGGCCACCCCAGCTAGCAAATTCCCTAAATTCCTCTTTTCTCTCAAGAATTCTCTGATTAGCTGGGAAGATAGTTTGGCGTGTAATGCGGAAAGAAAGGTCATCCTGCCTGCGGAAGCCTGTTTCGTATACAATGTCCTAGAAAGGCTACTTTTTGTTTTCAGCGCTGCTGAGAACAGCTCGGGCTGCTGCAGCCAGTGTCCCTGTAGGAACAGGAGTGGGGAGGTTTGCTCTAACACTGGATGTTAACAGCAAAACGTCCAAGCATTGCATTGGATGGGCCTTCTGTAAAAGCCTATTTTTAGAAACCACATATTTATGTGCCTTTAATCCACTAGTTGATCCAAGTTAGCTTCTGTCATCAGCGTTACACAGATGGCAGCTACCATATGTTACTTTCCATTTCCATTGCACATCAGCTTAAAATGAAGACAATCTCTCCAGCGTGAAGCACAGAAGGCAGTGCGTGCAGCCCCGTGGCTTTCAGAGGAGACAAAATGAAGATCCAGGCTATTTAGATACTTGGCTACACAGGGAGCTCCACGGCTGCTTTGTTAATTAAGCAAGGATGCCCAAGCGTCAGCAGAAACTCTTCGGCGTCCCTCCCCCTGTTTCTTTGCCCGTAGATGAGCGCACCCAGCCACCCTCACATCCAGCTACCCAGGGAGGAACAAAGCTGAAAGTGGAACAGGTTCAGCCACCTGGAAACCACACTCATCTCTGCATTATTTATCTCTGTGCTACAGCTATTAGGGAAAAAAAAAAAAAGAAGAAGGGAAAAAAGGTCATTCCCATGCTTTCACTGGGGAGAAATGACATGGAAATGACATCACTGACATCACTATCCAAAGTATACGTTTGTGTCTGGAGTTCCAAGGCCATTTCCTAATGAAGCACATGTGCTTTACTAGGTTTATTTTGAAACTCTATTTGCTTATTTTCCAGCCATGATCAAAAGGACATTCAGAGTGTTCTGTAGGAGGCACTTGAACCCTGTAGACCAGGAGAGTTTTTTTCTGAGCCCCAGCAGCAGCCAGCAATAATATCGTTTGTACAATAAACCCGACTGCATGAAATGCTGTGCTGTTTCCTACCAGTAAATAGATGCTGCTTTGGGAATCATGGCCCATGGGTGGCAGGACAGGACCTTCTCCCCCAAATTATGCAAAGCTTCATTTAGCGTGTATGGCTCGTCACCAGTGGTGCTCTTTCCCCAACCTCCAAACCCCTGAGCCTCTTGCCAGATGCTGTTGCTTAGTAGCGGTTGCCATAACACTGGCTCTTCTAATACCTTGGATAAAAATGTTACAAAACATGCAAATCCATTCTGAGAAGCTGAGAAAAAGAATCCTACCTTAATATTAAAATTGTCATCAAGAAGTATGTTTTCCAATTTTAGATCCCTGTGGACAACACCGTTCTGAAACAAGGAAGAAAAAAACAGGGGGGAGAACATGAGAAAATATTGGGAAAATTAAAGGTGAGCTGGCAGGGTGGTCTTTGCATCTACATTTCAGGGCTGATTTCACTGTCATAACACTCACGGCCCAGTGACTAGTGACAGGCAATGTATTAGTCACTTGGTGTGTGGTTAAGGGAAGAATGACTGGAATCTGTCCTCCCACAAAGCCTCTAAAACAGCAGGGGTTGTGGGGGGCTGGGGGGTGTCTTTTCGGAACTTAATTCCAGCCCGGATCCTGCCCCCACTGCGTGAAAGCAATATATTCTTCCCAGGCACCAGAAAACAATATCTGTCAATGACGTTAGTCCTTACAAAAGCCCTCGTTCCTCCAATGTGCAGCCACGTGGATCGGGGGAGTTGTAATCCTAAAGGACTGTAAATGTTAGGGATGGAAGCGAACAAGCTGGATTTAGGTCAGAGCCTTCTTTAAAGAAATTTGGGAAAAATTAACTGCACAGGGAAGGACGCTGCAGCTTTTCAGCGCTGCACAGCGAGGACTTTGAAAACCACCCTTGTTTATCAGAATTCAAGTGGAGATTGAAGTGTTTAACAATTCGTATCAAAAATTGTCTTAGCTGCTCATTGCTTTTAGCCTCATGCAAGTTTTGGCTCTATGCAGTTGGTTCATAAGCAGGGATAAAACGTCCATGATGACAGCCAGTCAGCTACCTTGGGTTTAATTGCTTAAATTGTCATTCTAATGGGTACCATGATGGATAAAGTAATTAGCAAATTAGTATCTTTCTAGTGCTCCTGCTACATATAGAAAGGTTACTTTTGCCTATCCAGAATGCTTACACGCTAAAGCTCATACATGAACACTCGTACCTTTCTCTTGGCTTTTTTCTTTCATGTATTTTATCTCCTATTCTAAAGTTGTTCACTTGTATATTCAAACTGCAAACTATAATTTGTTTGAATGTATTAATATTAATGTTGTAAAAGTTCTATGGGATGCCTTTTCTAGTTTATGTTGTTAATTATTTTTTTTTAATGTCAGGAGAATTATTTCCAAGGCAAAAATGCAATGTAGGGCTAATGTAAGGGAGTGGCTGGTATCGGCCATAACACAGGAAAACATCCTTAGTCTTTAAAAACAGGCAGTGAACTACTGTAGCACTTCTAATGAAGATCTCCTGTTGTACTGATATAATCACATGCTGTCATACTTAATAATGAATGCTGTTGCCTCAGACACGCTTTGAAATATATGTCACTACTCAGCCTTCAAATAGCATTTTTTAATATCAAATCCTTTACTCACCTTGTGGCAGTAATGTACAGCAGACACTATTTGTCGAAAGAAGTGTCTTGTCTCTCTTTCGCTCAATCGCCGCCTCTCACTGATGTAATCATACAATTCTCCTTTACTTGCATACTCCATGATGATCACAATCTTATCTTTATTTTCAAACACTGCACAGGATAAAAGAAAAAAAAAAGACGCCACAGTTAATCCAATACATTTGAAAACTGACACTTTAAAGGATGAAGAAGACTTCGGATGACTGAACACATCCTATGTCATCACTGCAGCCTGGAGAGATGTACTACCAACCCCACTGCAAAAAGCAAGCTCCAAAGCTAAATTTTTCCAGAGGAGGATTACAACATTTCAGACCAAGAGAAGGAAGTTGAGGCTATCTTCACTTTCATATGGCTACATGAAAGAAGGTCTTTGCCTCTATGATATGGGCTCACAGGGTGGCAAAGTCAACTTGATCCTAATGAGGTGAGGTGAGATGAGGTGAGGTGAGGTGGTGAGGTGAGGTGAGGTGAGGTGAGGTGAGGTGAGGTGAGGTGAGGTGGACACTTGTGCCAGTGACATCGGAATACTAACCCTGGCTCCCACAGGGACTGCCTCTTACCAGTGGTCCTCCTGAGGCCAGAGGACAGAAGGAAACAGGAGCTATCACATCATTTGGAAAGGGTTAATAGAAGGCATAAGAAACCCTGTCTTCAACGACTGGCTGATACAGAATTGCCATTTGGCTTACAATGACTGTTGGTTGGCTTTCACCTACCATCAAAATCCAACAAGTGCATGCATCCTCTTCCAGCCCAACTCTGTGCAACAGCATGGTGGGCACGGACACCTGAGCTAGCAGTGGCTGCAATGTCTCTGGAGCTGTACAGCTCTTGTCAGTATGGCTCTGCACCCCATCTCATGCACCCAACCCATCCTCGAGCTTACATATCTCCTGCCTCCACAGCATGTCCCATTCCATGCTGTAGATACGTCCTTTGCCACTTGCGCAGAGCCGCCAGCAATGCGCAACTCCCACGTCAGCAGTGCAAGGAACGTTCATCTAATACACATCACAACTTGACTGTTCTTTGGGGCTGAGGGTACTCTGTGCCACATGCTGTCAAGGACTTCACTGGGAGCTGCAGATAACTAAACACTTAATCTAGTAAAGCAGGCTGTGAGTAGTCTCGAATTGCCATAATGCCCTGGCTGCTAAATAGTTTTTCCCTTCTGACACCGAAAATCCACTGGAAACTGACTGCACCTGCCATAAATAACCACTGCCTCATATTAAAACATGG
Source organism: Fulmarus glacialis (assembly GCF_000690835.1). Classification (NCBI taxonomy): domain Eukaryota; kingdom Metazoa; phylum Chordata; class Aves; order Procellariiformes; family Procellariidae; genus Fulmarus; species Fulmarus glacialis. Next base: position 174,669 of record NW_009212310.1, read on the forward strand.
TGATTTTCCTTCTCCCTTTATCTGTGGCAGCAGCCTGCTGAGGCCAAGTCACGCTGGCAGCAAAGCATCTGCAAATTAATGAGGTTATAGGGGTTATTACAAATAGATGCTAGTTTTGACCAGCCCTACTGGAATGATGCCTTCCTATATCTCTTTAGCAAAGCTCAGCCAGTAGTCCTTAGTGTTTTAAAAAAAAAAACCAAACAACAGCTTCAGTTTTTGCAGTGAAATGCGAAGCTGCCTCTCTCAACGGGCAGATATTTGCTGCTCTTAGGCTTTGTCTCATGTCCTCTCACACCTTGTCACTCAACTCTACAAGCCAAAGCCTCTGCAGTTCCCTCTAACACCCCTGAACTCCAGCCAAACAGCTCTGATAAAAGGGAGAGCGAACAGCCAGATAAAATTGGCCGCTTCCTTGTCTGCTGGCCTCACTGTACCCCGAAGCAGAGGCTCCTGCCAGTGATTACATCCTATGTGCATCCTCATTAGCAATAAACTTCGGAAACTGGAAGAGCCGTCTCTGGATGGATTATACTTACAGTATCCTCTCCAAGAATGACAGACTGATATTGTCTGGGAAAAACTGAACATGCCCTGTGTCATATAGGGAAGTGCTGTGATGTGTTACCAATAAAGCAGTAATGCACACACACGTTTCTCTAAGCTTGGAAAGGGTTGTTAGATACAGGGTTGCTTAGGAAGGCAAAAAGAAATAGTTTCAGTAAGCTGAGATAAATCACTAAAAATGCTCTTATTTAAGAGATTTGATTAACAAAAAAAAAAAACCACAAACAAACCCCAGTCCCTTCCCCCACCAAAAACCCAGCTGATTCAATGAGTTAGGGGTTATTATATCATACACATATAGGTGAAATCGCCACATGGCACCACTGACCTCAGAGGACTCTCGCGAGAGTGCACACGCCAAGCAGTACCAGCCAAGGACCACCCTGAGCTCGGGGGGACGTTTGCCTCACCAGAGGGGCACAGATGGGGGCGAAGGGGCCTCGCCTCTTCCCACCCCGCTCCCCCGACCACTGATGCCCTACCAGGTGTTCAGTGGTGATGGTGACAATAACAACGTCCCTGCTACGATGGAGCATTCTTCCAGACGGTGTTTTCATTGAAGTTTTGCCTTCATCACTCAGTCATGAAAGCTTTCTCAAATCCTCCTTGATGTTCTGAGGTTTTAAATTCCAAAATCTAATTCTTCTGGACTCAAATTTGCCATATTAAAATATGTCTGACCCAGACATATTTTACTGCATTTCTACAGAAATGAAGCGGAAAGTACTTGGTTTGGAGGAACGTGCATTTAAAGGTACTTTCCATTTCAAATTTTCTCTTATGCCCTCTAGGAATCTGAGACGATAGCTTAAAATTGAATTTAGGAAAGCATAAATCACTGTTCCAAATTTTGAATTTTTGTCACAAAACTGCACCAGAATCAATAAGAATAGAAGCACCCCAGTAACTCGTATTCGGCTTTCAGTTTACCAGCACACTCAGGTCAAATTGGCATATCTTTTTCTTCACGAGGGAGCATTACGAGGAGGACACTACCCTCGGACTTAGATGACATTACAGAGGCCTCCTCAGCATCATCATACCTGAATTATTACAGAATTGAACAGCAATGTACCTTTTCACCAAGGAGCAGAGGTGAATGGAGAATCTTTTTTTTTCCAGGGAGGTGGGAGGTATTTTTTTACAACTGCATCATTTCAGTTTAGAGCACCTCCACCATACCAGCTGAATCTCACGAGAGGGCATGCAGCTACTTTTCTGCGGAGAGGGAACCGAACAGCAGACAAAAACGTCTTAAATGGAAGCTGCCACTGAAGGAGTAGGGAGTGGGAAGGCAGCAGGATTTATGTCTACACACACACACAATCTTAAAGAGGAATTTAGTGGTCAAAACAATCAGGCATGTGACATGATGGTATTCTGGCAAGTCTCAGACTATCAGCCATGTGCACCATGAATTTTCACAGCAGTGGTTAGGATGCCAGGCAGGCTTCATACAGACACTTCTGAATTTCCCTTCTGAGCACAGTATGTAGTTTTATAAACATATGCTCCAAGAAAGCATTGTGGCCAATGGCTGGGGGAAGAGAGAAGGGCATTAATTAAAGGCTGGATTGACTTACTGCAAATAATAATGAGGTAATAAATATACTGCCCTGTTAACACCTGGGCCGTAACCTGCGGGCTGATGACGGACGGATTGCCTCCATATAGCTTCTGGGACTGCTTGGTTCATTCTTTGTTTTCGTTGCAGATGATTTATTACCTGCCATCCTACTGCATATTCATTCCAAAACTCACCCCCGCCTAGAAGTGTGCCTGAACCCCGGCTGCAGCTGCTGCCGACGGTGAAGCACAGCTTCGGCAGGATACTGCACCCCAGGAACACCCCGCAGCTTGCTACTGATGGGATGGTTGTGTCGTACAAGCCTGCTCCCCAACCCCGACCAAGGTCAAGGGAAGGAGGGAGGTTATGTATAAGAAAGGTGGGGCTGCTCTTGCTTCTTTCAAACCATTGATACTCTGCAAACTGCTGGCCAGATAAGGTAAGTAGGGAACTGTCAGTATCAACACCCAGACATGGTAGCAGGAGACATGGTCTGTCAATCACAAATCAAGAGATGGGGGTTGCTTAGATACGAGGCATGAGCTCTACGTATTAGAGGAGACAGCAGCAGGAGAAATGCTTGCTACAAGCTGTGTGTCATTTTTTTCTGAGCCACTATGTTTATTTCCACCACTCTGCAAGATGAGTTACACCGAGAGAGCTGCAGCAAGACCTCGGTGTGGTGGGAGGGCTGCTGCTACCTCAGCCATAGCGGTCAAGTGGTGCAGGGTAGTGGTTGCAAAACGATAGTACTCCTTTGCGGACAGAGCCTGCAGGATGAAGGATTGACTTCTGAGACAGCTACACCTCCACCTGACCACAGAGGAGGAGGGAGGGACAGCGCTGTGAGAGCACATCAGGAACCAGGGAACAGGAACGGGATGTACCACAAGGTGCGAGGAACAACGGGATTGTATCCCCAGGAGATGAGCAAGGGTACTGTGTTAATGTACTAAGAAATGGGTCGCAGCAACGTGGAGAAACAGCTTTTTCCAGTGGGCTACAAGCTTGCTTGGGCTTGGTCTGTTCACCCCAAGAGCCTTAGCAGGGGCTAAGAGCAGCACCCTACCCAAGCAGCGAAGGGCGCTTAAGATGCAGTGGTCAAAGAAAGATTTCTTACAGCTTTTCTTTAAACTCCCCCCTTAACCCTACAGTGTTTGTTTGTTTATTTTTTTAAAAAATGACAGAAATAAAGTTCTATACTTTTAGGCTGATAATTGAAACCAAATCTGCTGGCTTCAGAGCTCATTGAAGAATATAAATGTGAAACTGGCAAAGAACTTCACTTCTCACTACCAAAGACATATCTGAGACAAAGTACATTTTGTAACATCAACAATCTGTCTCTTTCACAGGCTGTTCTACTATAGCAATAATTCTTGGATATAATGTCTCCACTTATTTATATTTAGAGGCCGTGAAATGATGAACTCGGCTTCTATCTACAGCTTTCCATTTTCCAAATAGCACTAGTTGCGTAGGGACCTCTTGCTGATCAGCACTCTTCTTTTCTTTTCAACCCTACTGCTAAATTCCTCCCTTTAACTACACCAAAGTCATCCCCACTGAAACTCCACGGGACAAGTTTGACACTGGATGAACATACTCGCTCTTAAACGCTAAGATGGACTTAGCCCTAAAAATGTTGAAAGCCCACACGGGCATGGTTTTGCAAACATCAGTCAGGAAGATTTGATAGTACATTGTACACCTCTCTGTTAGGACACTTCTCTTTGGACTTATTTACTACCAAATTCAAAAAGCAAAACAAAGCAGAAGGCTTTTGCCCTTCCTCCAAGCTTACAGGATGCTAAAGTCAGAGCGAGTGCCGAGGGGGGTGGATTTCCCCCCCCCCCCTTAATGGACTACCTCCTTGTGGGCTGATTCCATTTGGTTTACATGTAACCCTGAGGTAAGGATTTTAGTTTGTTAGTTTAAGAGGGGCGGCCAATCTCTTCGCACTGGAACCATTTGAATTCTCCTCATGCCTTTGCTCTCTATCAGAGCAATCTCCTAAATTAGTTCCAGTATGTTGACATTCCTTCCATCTGGTGTCTTTCCATTCAGCGGTATTTTTATTACTCTCCTAACAGCCGCAGACAGAAGTACCTTTCCACTGCTACAAAATGCTCTTTTATTAAAGGTCAGCCAAATCAAAAGACCAAGCAAGTTTGTTTTTAATTTTGGAGATGCAGACTAGAATAACCTTTTCATTCAGAAAAGTCATGTATGACCCAATTACCTCACTTGTGTAATAAGGCTCGAATTATTCTTCAAAAAGACATCTGAGTACTGAAAAGTGTTTTTTACCTTAGAAATTCAGCCCGGTGCATCTTCTGTGTTCTTGACTGCTTTGAAAGCTTTACAGACCTTTGGCATATTTTTTATTTTGTTTTGTTTATTATTATTATTATTA
>NW_009212311.1:0-4201 GCF_000690835.1 Fulmarus glacialis
GTCCCCCGGCGCGATCGTCCGCTCCGGAGTCCTTAGCCTCGGTGGCTTCCTGTATAACCAAGTCCATTGAGTTGACCACACTGGAGTAGGTATCCATCCCGCAGCCCATGAAGGACCCCACACTGGAGCAGTTAGATATATGAAGAATGCTCTGCAGCCCATAGAGAGCCAATACTGGAGCACAGCAAAAATGTGAGGAGGAAGAAGTGGCAGTGCAGTTATGGACTGCCTGTAAGCCCCCATTCCCCATCCTCCACCTCACCCTGCACTGCTGGGTGGGCATCAGGCTACTCACCAAGGTTAACTCACAACGTCACTAAATTCAGATTTGCTTTGAGCAATGAGTGAAGGTTTGTTCTTACCAATTCTTATGGAAAATTGGCTCACTTCTCTTGAGTTCAAATCCCAAACTCAAATAATTGTTGTTCAGTTCACTAAAGGGCCAAAGAGTCCAAACAAATATTCCTGTAAATACCAAAATAAGAAGATATTAAAATTAGATCTTTACTGGTTAAGTAAATTAAAAGATTTATTAGGAAGCAGCCAATTAGACCAAACCCTAAGCTTTGGTAACCTCCCTGCCTCCTTTGGGGTGTCTCTCAGAATAGAATGTTTCATTTATTTTTCTTTCTTCCTACCAGTTCTCAAAACGTTGCTAATGAATGCAAACTGCATACTGAAATATGGTTCCTCTTATTTTTAACCAATTTCAGCTAATACATAAATACAACACTGAAAGTCAAGTAAGTCTTTTACTCTCTTTTCTGCTTATTTCCATCAAAACTTGACTTTCTTCTACTCCTGAGGCAGATTCCTATTTAACTATTTCAAAATATTTTGGGAAGGAGAAAGTAAAATTCATCCCTCTCATAACTTCTTGAGTTCCCTCATGCATACAAGAATCTCACTTGCAGCTTCATTTACAGATGTACAAGGGGACAAATATCCATTATGCCATAATTCATGGTCAAAACAAAAAAAACCTCATCAGAAAGGGAAATTCCTGATGTCTACCACACCTCAGGAAATGTTTCCTGCCATTTGCATGTGTTAACAAGGAACAGAATTATATTTATTCCCCAGAAGTATGGTTTACAGAACTCATTAAATATCTATATGTATCTGGATAAAGCATTTGCTGTAGCCCTCGGACTCAGTCCTCAGACCTGCTGAGCACCAGCAGTTACTGTTAACTCAGCACTGGAAAGGGTTAGGCCATCTAGAAATTATGACAGTTGGGGAGAGTCTGTTGAGTGACTTCTGAATGAAAGCAGTAAACAAAACAGTGCATAAATGGAAACAAAAGCAAAAATGGTGCTTTCAGCATGTGAACTGTAAAAATGGGTTACTATCAATCATATTCAGGCACATAAATAGTGGCAGTGTGAACTTCCAAACTGCTGAACACCATGAGATACAGCATTAACTGCTCAACTTGGTGGAGAGAGCAGAAGTCAAGCTGTTCTTCAAATACCTAATTAAAGATTAGAAACCCTAAACTGAGAATCTGAAAGCTATTGAAAACTTGAAAGCCTTGTAAAAAGAACATTTCTAGAAGTTGAAAGAATGTTGTGGTTTATTTGCCTTTAAGATTAAAATATAAAAGAATCTATATTTTGTGTGTCTATTTTCATTTTTCTAGGCCTACTATTTATTTGTCATAGCATGTCACCATGGTCAAGGCTGCTTTCTATTACAAGCTTCATGATGTTTTTGAGTTAAATTACTGTACCTCCTGGAGTTCTGAATGCCACGGATATGCAGCACAAGTTTAAGAAAAGTTAATATACTTGCTATCAAATATCATAACCTTATCTTAAAGGCTTATAAATTAGGAGATTAAAGGATTGGACTCAAATAAAAAGGAAGGGATATCACTACTATGCTATCTCTTGTATGAAGAATTACCTTTAGACTTTTTCACACTTTTTTGTTTTGTTAAATAAGAAATAGTTTCTATACATGGATGCACAAATGGAAGTATTTTATAGATACATAAAATAAGTGCTTAAGTGTTTATATATTTAAAAAACATGCACACATGTCTAGCCCTTGAGAGAGCATGCTGTACAGCTGGCTCTCAGATTACAGCAATCATTTTTAATTATTTGCATGTACAAACCTATATTTGGTAGTGCATGTTAACTTACAGTGAAGTGAGGCTCAGCTGAGGGATTATTCAAAATACTAAGATGCTATTGGAAAACATTAGTTCTCTGACAATGAAGATCCTACCAAAAAGAGCCACAAGAATCAAGACGCTACCATCTATTTTAATTAAGAATATGTATTTTCTTACCAAGTTTTTTTCACTTGTTTGTTTCTAAATAAAATTTGTCAGTTTTCTAGAGATATTAATTATTACAGTGAAGTAATAATCTAGTTAGGCAAAAATATATCTCATAGTTCACCTCAACAAGGATAAATGGACCCAGATCCATAAACCCAACAGAACCTTGTTGACTTAAATCAACTGAACATCCATTTCAGAATACTTTCTCTGTTATACCATGAAGACAGCTTTTCTCTTTTTCTTCCTCCCCCGCCCCCGTAAGAGCATTTACTTCTTATGTCTACCTTCTTTGTTATTTCTTTAATTCAGCAATCCTTACCTCTTTTTTAATACATACCTGAAAGCACTAAATTCTTTTTGGAACAAGAAACTAAGGAACAGAAGTGTTACCTTCCTGATCTCACAGTAAGTCTTAGGTAAAACTTGTAACAGAACAGCAAATAAACTATCACCTGTCACTAAGAGGTGTTTTGTATGTTACTTTTCAAGATTAATTTTGCATTAGTCTTCACAATTAACATTTTTTGTAAGTTTTGTCTCAGATTGCATCTAATATTTATTTAGCTAAATCATTTAGCTAACAACCATTTTCCAGGTAAAAGCATAATCATAAGAAAAACACGAAGACACAAGAAAACACAGCTACCAACAAGTCTTCACGGATACTGTATATATTCAAAAGTCAGATTCCAAAAGATGATAAATCTACAAACTAGCCAAAGAAATTCACTATGAGTTGGTTAGAATAAGTACGAGACCTCTGAATTATAAGTTATACCTATTTATCACCCAGGAACCCCAAGTGAAAATGTAAATGTTCTATCCTTTCCTATGCTGCCAGTTCAGAAGAGAACTTTCCTACTGATTAGTTCATACTCAGAGAGACCCACTACCAACTCTATCACACTAAAGCCCTATGCAGGAAACTAAGCAAGCGGTGAAAGAAAGAGGAAGAAACAATCATGATTTCAGTTATCAGTCAACTGAGCAACTTAAAGCCAGCACCTAAAGTACACACTAAATTATTGACAAAGCTAATTTAAACACACCATACATGAATACATCAGACTGCTTACCTTCCACTGCAAACTCAGGCTGGTTTTGGTTCTGTTAATTAGCTTCGGTGCAGCTGGACAGACTGGCTCACAAATTTCTGTAGTGAAACTCACTAATTCTGAAATGGATTCTTTTATGGAACTGCTGGTTGCTGAAACTCTGAACAAAGGACAATTAATTATGTAGCTATTGCATTAGCACCTGAGAATTTAAGGAAACAGTTGTCAGCTTTAGAAATGTATTTAATCACAAGCAGTGGTTACAGCAACAAGACCAGCCTGCTCACTTATAGGAAACAAGTGCCCAATCCCTCTTCTTTCAGATCATTGATTTCAAAAGACAACCATTTCACACCTGAAGAAATAATAATGAAGACTAAAAAAAGTCCAGCAGTATTGTCTCCAAAACAAACTGCTATTTCATACAAGTGAAATATAACGGCTCTAAATCCTTCATCATTATGTACAGGTAAACAGGAGGAGGACAATAGCAATACAGCATATCTCCTACCAAAATGAAGAATCACTGAAAATAACTGAAGTAACAGAATCTCTCAGGACAGAGAACTTTGATCAATATGAAATATCTGTAGAAACAACATACTTCCTTTTACACTACAATACGCTCAGACTATAAGCACTATAAAGCTCTAATGGCCACAGAAGGTCAACCTTGTGTGATAACATTTTTGTCAGAGTTCGAATTATTATTGTTCTCAAGTGTTTCACTTAGGGAGACTGAAAATAGGGATCCATTCAACATGTAGACCATGCCAGTTAGAGAACTTGCCCTTCAACCCTCTTTCATCCTAGGGTTGGTTTAAGAAGGGCTCCGGAGCGGACGATCGCGCCG
>NW_009212312.1:0-337 GCF_000690835.1 Fulmarus glacialis
GGCACTGACCCCCAGTGCCCCCCGAAACCTCCTCGCCCGCAGACAGGCGCTTAGAGAGACCCCGGGAAAGGTGGGCAGCCCCTTCCAGAGACACCCGGAGTGCGACAACCAGAGGTACCCCCCTGCCATCCTGTAGCCCCGTGGGGGTCCAGAGCCCCTGTCGATCATCGAACGGTGGGGCGCGGGTTATAACAGCCGTGCTTGCGCGGGACTGCGGCACGCCGCACCACCACCACAATGTACAGAACCGCTCCGGCTCCCCTCCTCCCCGGGGGGCCACACGCTGCCCTACTTCACACCAGCCGCCCCGCCCTCCGCTCCCCGGGGGACGGGAGCT
>NW_009212312.1:537-1197 GCF_000690835.1 Fulmarus glacialis
AGGATTGCATCAAGCATAAAGAGACATATTGCAAGCGTTCACACTTGTATGATATCATCGAGAAGGAGCAAACCCCCCTCGGTTTTGCAGGCAGCCTCATGTCTCCCCATCTGCTTGTGACCCCCAGAGCTGTTAGGCAGGGCGAGAAAGCTTCGGGAGGAACTGGGGCAGTCGGATCAGGAGAAGCCGGCGCTCAGCACCGCAGCGGCGCGGCAGGAGCATTTCCAGGCCAGCGCTCGGGGGGGTCTGCTGGTGATTTACGACGGTTATTACACAGACACTTCCCCTCTTGCCGGTTTCTGTGCCACCTCCGAGCACGACACATGCCGTGGCCCCAGGTGGCTTTTTTTGGGATGCCCTAGTTGTGCCACCGTCCCGCAACGTGCCGGGCGTACACGTGGTTCGGCCGCGGGTAACCAGGCCAAGAGCCGGTCACAGGCGGAGGGGCCGGGGAGGGCCGGGGAGCACAGGACCGCAAAAGGGGGCTCGCTTGGATGTGAACGCTCGTTTGTGCTTTATGACTCAAAAAATCATGAAAAGTCCAAAACTTACTTTCTTCTTTCTTTGCCATTTGGAATGAATACGTGAGGCTGGGAGACATTTTCCCAATTATATTTCTGGAATGAGTCCAGAGCTGGAAGGGCCGGGAGCGTTTAAGAC
>NW_009212312.1:1221-6587 GCF_000690835.1 Fulmarus glacialis
CATCATCCTCCTCTTAATACCCTTAAGGACACAGATTTCTGGGTCTACACTTCCTCAGTGCTAAAAATTACGGCAATTACTTCACTGTGAACCAAGCACTGAAGGAAAAGGAGAGGCTGGACGTGGCTTGCCCAAAGGCATAACCCGGTGTGCGTGGAGCGAGGTCTCTGGACAGCCATTTTGTCACCCAGAAGGACCCGCAGGCTCTTCCAGGTGACGGGGTTGAGGTCTGGAAAGGACATTTCCTCTGATTTTGCACTGAAAAAACAGACCATCACCAGGCTGGTGCCTGCAGCGGTGCCGGCTGGGAGGAGAAATCCATCTGCGGGAGGTCGGTGGGATGGGGCAGGTAAGGCTGCCGAGCTCAGGGAGGAGCTGGAGCTGCTCTGGTCTGTCAGACGCCGAAGCAGGCTCGCGTCCTGCACGGGACGGTCCAGGGCGACGGCAGCAGAGGCCTGCCTCGGAAAGGGGATGCTCGTGAGACAGCAGACGATGCACAGACCCTCTCTAGCGCACGACCCTCGTGTCTGCACGCTGGTTCGCATCCTCAGGGCCACAACGGTTCCCACTCCTCCCCCAAGCGGCTGCCACAGGCAGAGGCGTGCACCTCCGTCCCTACAGCAGCTGCAGTACCAAGCAACCGCCGTTACACAAAAACTACCAAGATCGGTCAAACATTCCCAGAGGGGATCAAAGATGGACAGCGGCGTTGCAGTTGGTAAACGGTCCCATCGTTAGCTTTCGCCGCAGTACCCCTCCCGTTTACCAGGGACGCTGCACAGCCCTCTGTACCAGAGCCAGATAGGGAGGGCGGCCGCCCCGAGGGCCAGCGGGGCACGGGGAGGCCTCCCTGCAGCGAGCTTCCAGCTTTCCCTAAGAAAATCCAGTCACCAACGCAGCTGGTGCCCAGGGATGCTGGAAGCACCGACACTGTTTCTCTGTAGAACACACCTCATCCCAGCAACAATATCCACTAGGACTTCCCAGTACAGAAGTCTCCTGATCTGTGGCAAAAAAAAAAACCAAACAACAAAAGTCTTCATGATCACTCAAAAATTTTTCATGACAAATTGCTTCCCATTCATATTATTTTGGCATTGCCAGGGTTAATCATAGAATCATAGAATGGTTTGGGTTAGAAGGGACCTTAAAGTCCAACCCCCCTGTCACAGGCAGGGACACCTTCCACCAGACCAGGTTGCTCAGAGCCCCATCCAACCTGGCCTTGAACACTTCCAGGGATGGGGCACCCACAGCTTCTTTGGGCAACCCGTGCCAGTGCCTCACCGCCCTCATAGTGAAGAATTTCTTCCTTATATCTAATCTAAATCCACCCTCTTTCAGTTTAAAGCCATTACCCCTGGTCCTATCACTACAGGCCCTCATAAAAAGTCTCTCTCCAGCTTTCTTGTAGGCCACCTTTAAGCATTGAAAGCCGCAATAAGGTCTCCCCAGAGCCTTCTCTTCTCCAGGCTGAACAACCCCAACCCTCTCAGCCTGTCCTCATCGGGGAGGTGCTCCAGCCCTCTGATCATCTTCGTGGCCTCCTCTGGACCAGAGCCCTTGCAAGGTCTTCTCCTCCCCGTGCTCCCACCACAGTGCACACAGCAGGGAGGCACCTCCGTCACCGTGACAAGGGACAACGCTCTGGGGGACTGGCTACAGCAGTAAGGAGGACATAGGGGATGGCAAAGCCCGCGGTACCCAGTCCCTCTTCTCGGGATAGAGAAAATCACGTCTCACACAGGGATATGAGCCTTGTGCCCACTTCACCTGGGTACCAGAGAAGAAAAAGAGGAGGACAGTGTCACAATCAGCAACAAAAATAGATCAATTGAAAGAAAAATCGCTCAGTTGTTTCAAAACTCTTTGTTGGGTATTTTTGGCCGAAGATCACACCTTCCCTGCCTCCCACACCGGCGAGATCTGAATTAACCTTTCTGTAATTAGCTTTCCCCAGAAGATGAGATTTCATTACATGAACACCAATAAGGGAATAAAGGGCACATCTTGGAGGGACACCACAGAGCATCACATCCACGTGCTCACACAGATGTGCCACCTCCTCCTGCTCGGGAGCGCGCTGGAGAAGTTGCGGGCTCACCGCGGCGCCGCGGTGCCCACTCGGCGTAGGTGCATGCCACGAGGCAGAGCGGGGAGCCTCCGCGGGGCTGACAAAAGACACCCGGCGGGCGAGATCCTGATGCATCAGCCAAGCACTGATGTGGCAAGGACACCTTGTCAGACGGAAGGGCCTGCACAGAAGTAGAAGGGCTCACTCTGGAGACTGCAAAGTCTCCAGGAGGAAAAAAAATCCCACACTTGGACAGGTGGAAAAAAGTAGCTCTTGACTACTCAGTCGCACTCAGAGAAAACCCTAAAAAGACACAGGAGACAGGGACAAAAACCCTCAGTGACATAGATAAACTCGCAGGGGGCAGAGGGTTATTAAGGTTCAATCTCCACCTCATGTGCATACAAAGGAATTCCCTCTGAAATTCGGGATGGAGTTTCCCCAGCTGTAAGCATTACTTTACCGAAACAGCGTGGATAAAGCTAAGGGAAGGCTCTGCTGAGCTGGAAGACAGCGTGTGGGCAGCCCCCGCAAGCAGCGGTGCCGGGCAGCGTCCCCTGGGAACTGCAGAGCGCCCTTTTGCTCTCAGAGGTAACCAGCTACGCTCAATCAATAAAACAATCTGGTCATCACAGGTGACACGAAGGACTCTGCTAGTGACAAATGACAAAACTGAGACAGCCTGGGGCAAGCTCACACACTGCCAGACTTCACCTGTACAGCCTGCAGGACGCTCTGTCAGCGGGGAGGAGCTGCGGCACAAATACAGCGTACGGGACCGAGGTGAAGACACGTGGGGAAGCTGCAGACGGGGACTGCGGTGGGCCAGAGGCAGCCTGGAGCGCGCAGGCTCTCTCCAGAAGCTACCGAGATGCAACCAGGAGGCTCTGCAGGTCCTTTTTGTGTCTGTAGGGGAAAGAGAGAAGGGGCAGGTTTAGCAGTATCCGCACCCAAGGTCTACCCTCCAGCGGGGACAACGGTCTGTGCTGTAAAACGGAGGAGCTGCGGATGCAAACCGACGCGCTACAGCCTGGGGCAGCTGAAGGAGAAAGCTGCGCTTGCAGGGGAGGAAGGTTGGGCTTTTAAAACCGCTTATCCCGCTTTCTCCAGCAGCAAGGGCGCTGCTCAGCTCGGGTGATTTAGTAGCTGCCCTTCCCAAAGCAGCCCGCTATGCCTTAAAAGGAAACATCCCTTTGGTGAAACACTGAATCCAGGCCCCAAAAAGAAGCATAAACTCATTAAAGGCCTGAGTAATGGAAGATTTTCTCTTCAAAGAAAGAAACAGCTGGCGGAAGAGATGAGGGAGTTTACGGGGCCATTGTGTGTTTTGTTATTCTTTTGATTACAAGGTTTTTGACTGCAGTTATGGAACAGGCGGAAAAAAACTGCATCTGGTGTGAAGGCACCAGCTGGAGCAATTCAAACCCTCCTCCGAAGGGGGAGAGCTGAGAACTGCAGCAACTGCGCTGCACCGTAAGCAGAGGGATCGGCTCCAAAGGACAGTGTTAAAGGAGACAGTAAAGCTCAGCTTCACGCCTCTGTGCTTTAAAAGTACCTGATGTACATGGCAAGGTGGTGAAGGCAAAGGAAAATCAACCCTGTTTCATGCCGAGCAGGAGTGAAGTGCAGCCACTCGGCTCTAAAGAGGATCGGTATAAAGGGATGGTTTAAGAAGAAGAGATGTTTGGTAAGACAGGACAAATAACCCCATTTCTGTTACTTGGCGGGTACAAGGTTTCCAGGAGGCTGCTGTACTTTTGGAGGGGGATGACAGCAAACAATTTTTTCTCATAAACAAGAAACAGGTCTTCTACTAAGAAATATGACAGCAAAAGGTCCCACAAGAAACACAGCAGAGTTGTGGAAACATGTTTGAAACTTTCCAGACATGTCCAATCCTTGTGTTTGCTTTTCACAAGTTGCACCACAGTCCAGCCCCTTTGTAACGAAAATCTTCAAAACACATTTTTCCTCTCCAGCCTGCTCCGACGGCAGTCCTCGCCACGATAGCGAAGGGAACGCGGGACGACGGCTCAAGGCCACAGAAGTCTCACAGAGGTTTATTTTGAAATGCCACATCTGATAAACCCCTCTGCTCCGGGAGGTGGCCGATCGGGTGGGACCTGCCCGCTGCCGGGCACAGGCAGGCACGCTGCCAGCCCGCACTCACCCGCCGGTGGCACCCCCCCCCCCGGGGAGAGGGGGGCAGCTGGCTGACACGAAGCCGGTCTCCGGAGACATCCACGAACGCTTTCCCCGCAGGGAGATCTCCCACAAGGGAAGAGGGTGGCACGCGTATTCACAGGAAGCCACACAGCACGTTTCTTCTCTGGTTTATCATGTTGTCAGAGCCCCCGTGCACGGCCACGCTTAAGTCAGCTGGCAAAACCCTTAGGAAACGTACGACCGCTCCCTGCCCCGTCTTAATCGGTGAGCAGCAGTCAGGGCATGCCTCGGAGACAGGCCAAAGGCACAAAAGATGAGAAGAGGTCAAAAGCCAACGCAGATGTCAGGAGTCACCCGAGGCAGAAGAGAACAAGAGAGAATGTCCCTGCCCCACCGTTTCGCTCCATGCCCACCCAATCCTTCAGCAGGGCAAGCACTTCTGGGCCCCTTCTCCTAAAAGGGATCGGCTGGAACAGCTTCCCCACGAGGAACAGCCGGCTGGGAGGCTTCAGCTTCAGGGAAGAAGTCGTCAGGAAGGTGAAGGAGCTCTGCTAAGTCACAAGCAGCTGGAGAGGGCGGAGGAAGATTGCCTGCCTGTTCCAGCACAGGAACGGGGACCACCAGGTGAAGCAATTTCAAAACTCAGAGTCAAGAGGAGAGCGATACATTCAGAGGCGAGGACCTCACTGCAGAAGCAAGTATCTGTAAGTCTCACCTTATGGAAAACCAGAGATGTGTCCAATGCACCTCTGGCAATATTGTGAGCCGCTGCTTTTGCAGAGCATTTCGGTATCTCCAGCCTCCTCCTTTAAAAGGGATGGCCTTTCAGAGGCTGCGGAACTGCTGCCGCCACCTCCAGAGGACCGGGTTATCCCAAAGGCCAGGTCCATCTTAGGCTCCAGCACAGGGACAATCTCTCCAATTCTTGCCACCACCAGGACACGTATCCCCTAGGAACACGAAGCTTTTGAGATTGGCACCCTAAAAAACAGAATGAGAGGTGTTCATCTGGTTCACCCTCACGGTCATGATAACGGCATTGCCATGCTCTTCACTAACAGAAATAACACAGCTTGGCACGTCCAACAGTGCTGAATTGTCTCATCCTTTCCCCGGTGGGACATGC
>NW_009212312.1:6626-8004 GCF_000690835.1 Fulmarus glacialis
CTGGAAATGACACCTATGCCCGCCGTGCCCGAAGATGAGGGCGAGCTGCTGAGGGACAGCGTAGGAGCATGAGGGGGGTCTCAAGATACTCTTCCTACCCCCCCGCTGATCCAGGAGACGCTGAAGGCACAGACTACCCCATCATGTGTCTGCTCAGACTGTGTGTGGAGGCTCTGAACAGTTAACCAGCTGCACTGTAAAATACGCCTTGCTGCTCTATGCAACCTCGCCCCAGCCCGTTTCTGCAGCATAAAACCTGCAGGAGCAGACACCCCCCCGCCGCAGCAGACTCTCTAACCTCCGCAGCCTTCAGCAGCTCCACAGAGCTATCGGGTTTATCCAGCCATTTCCTTAGTACTCGCTTTCCTCTCGCCTCTTCTTTGGCAGAAGCAGTTTCTTCAACGCTGCGAGCTCTGCCCCGGTTGCTGCCCCTTTTTGTCGCTCTTCAGGGCAAGAGGAAGCACTGGCCTCAGCTCTCCCACGGCCATTTATCACCTGCGCCGCACTCTGCATGTGGCTGATAACTTAATCCGCTATGAAACATAAACACCCGCTCAGAAGTTTTGTTTCCAAGGCTCCTTTGATTCCAGACATCCTCATGTGGTTTCCTTTTATAGAAACAGAGGAATTTTCCTTTTAAAACTAGAACAGTTTTCCAAATCCTCAGCGAGGCCGAGTTTATAACGCAGCAGCTGGTGCGTACGGCTCTGCAGGAGCTGCGATGGTGAACGCTCCCGTGCTCCAGGAGCACATCAGGGTCACACAAGGGATCACGGTCTCAGCGTCTCAGATTTTAAAATGCTGCTGAAGCACTCTACAACCACAGCTTTGGCTCGGTATGACCAATAAAATGCCAAATACGATGCTTTTAACAGCCAAGCAGGTTTAGGGAGAGCTTCTGTCGCTGCTGAGATGCGCTTCAAACTCCCACTGGGGATCTGCCACATACTCACCGAGTCAGCCTGCCACTCCGCATCCACAGCTGGTGAAACCATTCCGCTTCTAAAAGGTCCTTGTGCCTTCTGTGTCACCTGTGATGGCACCTGGCCTGCCCACCACATCCCTTTGTGTCTTCTGGGGCTCTGGCTTTTGAAGAGCTCTTACTCCCCCAAAACCGTGAGCTTCGCTGGACTTGCAGTACGTTTTCTTGAGAGACACCCCTGACCTTCCTCGAGGCCATGGCTACAGCGACCCTACAGAGAGCCCCATAAACCTCCCCTGTATAATGTGATAACCGCGGTAATGCGGAGGACAGCGCACGTCCTCCAGGACTCTTCTCGCACAAGCACCAGAAGCACACATGGGCAGGTCTGAAATGGCTCCTTCCAAGGCTTCAGCCAGGCGCGAGGAGGTTCCCCATTCTGACGGAGGTCCGACC
>NW_009212313.1:0-9017 GCF_000690835.1 Fulmarus glacialis
GATTTAATGCCTATTTATAGGCACAGTCTGCGATTTGATCACTCAAATCATTCATTTCAAATACAGCTCATGTTCCAAAAACGCACACTCATTGCTTCCATTCCTTTAGCTGAAACTGTGTGCGCTAACACTGTCAAAACAGTTAAGGCCAAGTCTTCACTGAAGACACGGATGGACTATTGGCCGTCTCTAACTCTTTTAAGTTCATAGTTCATACAAAAAAGCTCTTAAACCAGGGGAAAAAGGTACCTGCAACTTAAATGGTCTTATTACTCTGCAGTCAGAACCGGTCAAACATGGGTATTTGTAGTATCATGAAACTGTCTCACAATTCTCACTGGCATGAACTTTGCCTTTTTCCTTCATTTGCGCTGCCTTTTTAACTCCTGCTTGCCATTTCCACTGCGCTTTCACAGCATGTAAGCAATGATGCCATCCAAAGACTCTCGCAATGATAATTTGCAAGAAGATGATACCAGGCTTCTGGTAAGCCTGCAGAACCAGAACTGGGCCCTAAATTAAAATTCTATAATATTTAGTAGGAAAGAAACAGACGGTCAGAGAAGTCAGTCGGGTGTGCGGCAAATCCTCTTTTAATTTGCAGACCAAATCCCTTAATAGCATTCTCATTAAAAGTTCCTGATGTCAAATGTTCTCTGCTTTCTCCTTCGCAACTGTCTGCATTATAACGAATAACTGCATTTAGAAGATATTTACTGCAAACATTGCTCTCTTGCCATTGCCACAGACAGTATATTGGCACTAGTGAGACACATCTGAGTGTTCTACATGCAAAGGAGGAACATGCTTAATTTTTAAATTAATATGTGGAGCAGTTCAGTTCAGCGTACTAACAAGAAACACGTATCACCAGATGCAGACACAGGTTTGGATAATGCTTTTGTAAGCATTGCTTATAACAGATGACATTTTGCAAAGCCGGACGCAAATCCTGTCAAGGGGATGACTTCAGTGATTGCAACGTTGAAGATTAAATAAAAACGCTTTAGTGCAAGGGGTTGCCGGACGCAAATCCTGTCAAGGGGATGATTTCAGTGATTGCAACGTTGAACATTAAATAAAAACGCTTTAGTGCAAGGGGTATATATTTTTTTTTTTAATGTCTAATGGAACCTGAAAATACTTGAAAACCAAACCAAAAAAGCAGTCTTTGCTAGCATATTGAAGTTTTTTCCTTTCTGATAAACCGCTTCCTTATTGATTGATATTTTCTCGCCAGCTACCCCAAATCTAGAAGAAAGTTCCCCTGTTGCATAGCTGACAGGAGTGAACGTGTCCTGCTTTGTCCCCCTCCTGGGATTCCCCACAGCCTCCCTGTCCGGAGCGGGCACCTCTGACCACAAAAGAGTTAGCTCTGTCACATCAGTGCCACCCTAAGAGACTGACACATTTCTATACTGCATCCTACTTGGAACTACAACTAAACCTCAGATAAAAATCGTATTGGTTACAGGCACATTCTCCTTAGTGTACTTTTGCACATAAAGGATTGTGGCATTTGGCTTTCTGTCAGTTTTTGAGATGTTTCTTTCTAATTTGATTGCCCTCCTCTTAAATAACTTTGCAGCTGTACTTAACTTCATGCATCATAATTAGTTCCACTGACTTCAGCAGCATTACACCCAGGTACATGCAATTAAGTATCCATCTAAATCTTTGCAAGATTTTCATTTGTTTTTGTCAAATTACACTGAAACTTTCACAGCGGATAGAGATAAACATGCTTACATTACGTTACACTTCTTACTTTGTCAAGGGCTGCCTTTTCCAATTCATCTTTTGCAACTGCTAGTTTTTGCTCCAGGTCCGTTAGCTGTTGTGCCTGTGGGAATAAAGAAGAAAAAGCTGATGCAATCTACAATGCATTTTTTTCCCATAATTTTTCATGCAGTACCTCTGAGAGAGGAAAGGATATAAATTTTACAAGTAATACATACGAATTGGGTCAGAATTACTTGCAAAAAGGCCAGGCCCCAAGGGATTTTTTTTTTTTTCCTGAGAAAAAGTATATTTTTATGTGGGAACCTGGCTCAAATCTGCTCCATTTATGTGAATGCAAGTTTACTCTAATTTCAATGTCAGTAGCAAAAGTAATTCCATACTATAAAGTATTTAGAATTATGCCATAATATCCTTCTGGAAAATTCAAAGCATTCATTCATTTATCTGACTTCTGTTTGTAATTTGAAACACTATTTTGTAGTTGTAAACATTGGGATGCTAACATTAACGTAACTTGGCATAAACAGAGAAATTAGAAAACACCCAAACGTTCATGCATGTAGACACCTTATGAAATGCTACTATCTGCTGGTATACAAGGGGTTAACTCCAGCTTTGTTTCTCCATCTCCTTCCCTGGAGATAGGAAAGGAAAATTCACAATAGCAGCTAGTTATGCAACTACATAGTGAGAAAGCATTTTGGGAGATTTGCGTCTGAAGTCGGGGTCAGACAAGCAGCCTGCGCCCTGTGCGGAAGGACTCTTGGCTTTTTATACAACGTAACATTATTTTCCTGCAGTCCTTCAGGAGGAGATCTGGCTTTTTACAATGTATAAGCAATGTATTGAGTGCAGGGGTTCAGAAGATGCTTGTAAATACACAGTAAATAAAGACAATGATTTTTTTCTCCCCTTCCCGAGGAGCTAGATACACTCAGACAGACTGCTCGCTTTAGGGAAATGCATTCTCTGCAAGAACTTTCCAGTTTAGGGAAGCAGGAGCTCCCAGATTCCTGCAGTTCTCAGCCCTGTCATTAATAGCACATCACTATGCAACCAAAAGGAATAAGGCACAGGTTTCTTTTACTGTTGTGTTTGTAAAAACAGCCCACTAGTTGTTTTCCCTGTTTATGAAGGGAACCATAGAGAAAGACACTGGACTAACCAGTTATCTTTTCTCTCTGAAATTCTCATTAGGTAATGCACATTTTGTGCATTCAGAATAATTGGATAAAGTTCTCATTTCTCAGTTAAAGAGCAACAAATTTTAATTTTGACCAAATATTTGCAAGGACCCTTTCCCTCAGCACCACCCCATGCTCACCAGGTTTCTGAAGTTCATCCCCAGCCAGATACCATTTTCTTGCCGGACTTTTCAAGATCACATGCACTCTCATGGCTGTAGCATAGCTTAATGTATAGCCACACAACATAAATGCTGCTTAGCATAAACCCTACAAAATGTGGTTAACTTGTGCTCTGTGTTGGGGCAACGACCGTACTTCAGCACATACAATATCTGATGCGTATTAGCTTAGGCAAGCCTGAAGTCCTCAGCAGATACCTCAAGTGATGTTTATTAGCATTAGGCATCGGCTGTACTAGCTGATAAAATGTCAAAAGCCTGGAATTTTCAGTTCCCTGCTCATGTAATGAACTACTTAGTCGCATTTTAAAACAGGATTAGGCATTTATCTGTGGATTTATCACAGCAGCCACAGTTTCATTAGTCAAAACCATGTACGATTAGGCAATCTGGCTTCAAAGTAGAAGTCAACTGCTTGCTCAGATGCAGGGAAGTCTCTTGTGAATGCAGTCCCTAATTTCCACTGCATCAGGTTTCTTACACCTGACACCAGCCACTATCATACACACAACTCAGACCACTGGCTTGATTCCTCAGCCTGGCAACGGAGCACCCTGTTGCCAGAACAGAGCACCGCCTGTTGCGACAGGACAAGGGGGAATGGGTTTAAACTAAAAGAAGGTAGATGCAGACTAGATATAAGGAAGAAATGATGGTGGTGATACACTGGACCAGGTTCCCCAGAGAGGTGGTAGATGCCCCATCCCTGCAAACATTCAAGGTCAGGTTGGACGGGGCTCTGAGCACCCTGATCTAGTTGAAGATGTCCCTGCCCACGGCAGGGGGGTTGGACTAGATGACCTTAAAGGTCCCTTCCAACACAAACCATTCTATGATTCTATGATCCAATACAGAAAGAATTCTTCCATTTCATTAGAATTTGCAAAATTTAACTGGACTTATCACTGGCTTATTAGAGAAAAAAATTACCAACATATAAGAATTTTTCTAGAGTTCAGTAACATTTGCATTTGTTACTAAATATAGTACATAATATCGCTCAGGATAAACATGCTCCCAGTCAATGTTTGAAAGACTGAACATGAAGCTCGGCTCTATCTGATGCAGAGACAGTTCTCATTAGATACTAGAACTAGACCAAGTAATTTCTCACATCATTAACATTTTAATTATTGCTACTTATTAAACTATTTTTACAGTACAGTTATAAAAATTAATACATTTTCAATTAATGAGAACCAAGATTTGAAAACCAGTATATATAATT
Organism: Fulmarus glacialis; assembly: GCF_000690835.1. Taxonomy (NCBI): domain Eukaryota; kingdom Metazoa; phylum Chordata; class Aves; order Procellariiformes; family Procellariidae; genus Fulmarus; species Fulmarus glacialis. Next base: position 4,338 of record NW_009212313.1, read on the forward strand.
AAGTAATTTGAATTGCCATTAAAAAGGAAATTATACAAAATAACGTTTACATGATAAATGAGAGGCCAGGATGGCATCTCTGATGGTGTGCATTGCTAAAGGATTAGAATCACATGGAAGATGACGAATTGCGGCATGGTGTGGGCCAGACAACTAGGCAACTTCTCCATTCAGCACCACCTGCGTTACAGTTTAAATCAGTGCAATACCAGAGCTAAAGTTTTGAATTTCAGGACATCTGGTTTCCTTCAACACATGCATTATTGCAGGCATCTGAAAATCCAGGTAGTTGACAGGAAGCAGGTAACGGTGGTTACAGGTGAGTGCTGCTTCTTTCCTTGCAGAGGAATGTCTAGTGCTATAATCTGGTTTTCTTCAACACATGCATTATTGCATATCCCCTGAATAGTAGTTGACTAGGGGAAGCAGGTAACGGTGGTTACAGGTGAGTGCTGCTTCTTTCCTTGCAGAGGAATGTCTAGTGCTATATCATCCATTGTACTCAATGAAACTGCAGCCATATCAAAAATCAAGTTGGAGGAAAAGTGTTTAATTTCTTTAATTGCTGCCTGCCATTAGAAATAATTAGTTAATCTAACATATTGTAATAACAATGCTCACATCAAGTAAAGCATTTTCAGTTTACGGTGAAAAGGTATTCTTCCAAAGGACAGGTTCATATGTATTAATAAAGCCTTTCTGAATGCACCATTTATTAAGCCTTATTCTTATTTTTGGTAATATTGTCATATTTTGATGGACTAACTTTTTTCTGTAACTTTCATGTATATTTATTTTATTTCACAGGTTACTGAGTCAATAGGCCAGTGATATCAACCCAACTGACATCAAGTGAGAATAAAATCTTGGCATTAAAAATGTATTTCAGATGAGCCACTCACTTGAAAGTAGTGATATTTATTTACATCTTAGTCCCAAAACAGCAGAATAATAATTTTTTTCCTGAAAATTTTTGTCTATCAAGGCTGAATTCATATTGCAATAGTTTCACTGCTGTTTTAATTTAGAAGTTTTTTAGGGAGCCTAATTCAATTAATATGGCTTGGATACTGAATAAAGAAAAAGGACAAAATACCAGCAGGACTACACAAGGTCAACTCTGATAAGGAATAAAGTGTCTTTAAAAAGTAAAGCCTGGAAAGACTTAAAAATATTAAGTTTCTCTTAGGCATTCTTGTAGAATCAGGTCTTACAGAGGAAGCAGTGAGATAAATCATTTTTTCATCCTCTGAAAGAGTGCATTGAGCAATTACTGTCAGCGAAGTACACTTTTCTAACTCACTTAAATGAATGTACTTACCTTTACTCACTGTGAATTACATTACACAAAATGCCCATATTTAAATTTTTCCAGGCATAAACATAAGAAGAAAAAGAAAAGACTAGTCTGATTTGAAGTAGACAGACAGAAATCCAAACTGACACAGAATTTTTTTATAACGAGTAATTGAGACCAGAGAGAATTTCTGCATATACATAAAAAAAAAGCGAAAGCAATGCCTACATGTCTTTGGGATGATGACTTCGAATATTCAAGAATTTATAAATATCCTATCAATATAATATAGGTAGTTGAGATGTCGGTATTCCTCAAAGTCACACAAAAGCAGCAAAACAGGGGGGCAAAAGAGAAGTTTTGTAATCTGAAAAACAATGTCTAGAAGCTTTACGCGTCTCACTTCCTTAGTCACGTTAGAAGAAAAAACCACATTCACTAGTGGTCTTTGGAGAAGTTACAGCTTTTGTTTGTTCTGAAAAATTAATCCTTTCCATGATCTTTTTTGGGACAAACATACCCACGTAAATACACTGAATAAACCACTGTTGGATTATGTATTGTTGATAACAATGTGGTACTTTACAAATAAGCTCCAAATGCAGCTCCTTTAAGTGTTCTTGTTGGTATTTTACCCTGAAAAGGTAGATCTGAACTTGGCTAGCCCATAGGCTTTTCCACAGATATCTCCTCCTCCAAGTCCTCCCATTTCTTCTCAGGAATCAGACAAAACCTAAAGCCCGTGAGGTGAGTCACTAGATTTTTCCTGAAGGTACAGGTCAGCAAAACCAGGCTGGGATCTTATTTCCGTGTACAATTTAACAAACCCAATAGCACGATGACTCATGGAAAAATTTCCTTCTGAGAAGTCCCAGAAACAGGACCCCTTAGTACGATCAACCACTGCGTGTGCTGTGTGGGTCAGAGGGGGGACAGAGGGAGTGGTGCCCACCTCAACATTTCAGTCTTATTAGATCCCAGATCTATTCCACGTTGATCGTGGGATACAAATTCCACCCCCAGAGTAAGTCAGGATCAGGCGGGCGATGCGGCTGCACGGCTGTACAGCTATTACAAATACTGCACACTTGTTAGCGCAGCCAAAAAATGTTTTTTAAAAGGCTTTTTAGCATTTCTTTCCCAGAAACTTTATACAGCATGTCAATGTGGAATGTAAAGTATATAGTGATGGCTTTTGCTGGTGGTGGTGGTTTTTTTGTGTTTGGTTTTTGGTTGGGTTTTTTAATTCTGTTTTGGTTTTGGTTTGGTTTTTTTTTTTAAACTTGTAATTGCTTAAAATACTCAGGAAAAAAAAATTACTCCGTTCCCTTTCTTTTCCTTATACAGAATTTCAAAGTTTTTTTTCTTGCTAGGTTATGGCTTCACGTTAGAAGGATTACTTGCACGTGCAGAGATAAACATAGTCATGACTGGGTTTTCTTCACTTCAAGACATGATAAATTGGAATTTCATTTGGTTATTACAAAACTTTTAAGGATGTATTGTATTTCATACCAAGGATTGCTGTTTATCAAGGACAAAATATCACACATTCTGCTTAATTAGAAAACACGATTGACTAAGTGATGTTTAATCACACGTTAAATAGATTGGATATTCTGAACTCCATTTTTTCCTGCATAGGCCTTAAATAAAAGCTTAAGAAAAAAGATAAAATATTTACTGTACAACATTTTATTTTATAATTGATTATATTTTCCAACGAGGACAGCTTTTTAACTGGAAACCACTTAACCGGAAATTTGAATAAATTATCTGGTAAACACATTTCTACTGTGCTTATTCTGTAAGCGTTAGTTGTATCTTAGAACAAGAGACTTGTAAATTGTGCTGTTTACCGTAGCACAAGGTGTTAAATGTAACCGAGAATAACACTTTTTGGCAGCTAGTCCATTTAATCAGATGTGCAGCAAAACCCAGGCGTTCCGCAACATCTGAATTACATTTCAAGCACTTACGACAAGAAGAAAAGTCAGTTAAAACATCATTTCTGCAAAGACTCACAGCTTGTACCTTTTCTTAATGCTCATTACTGCCACAATGCTTTTATCTCTCATTTGCGACTATTCTGGATGTACATTAAAAAAAGGAAATAAGACCTTTGTGCTTTTGTGCTAGTTGTCATGCTTTTCCTTCACGTAAAACTCGTTACAATGCAAGTAAAACAGCAGTTCGCTAGGGTTTTAGTAAACAACCTCTAACTAAAGGAAAATAACTGTTTCTCTGCAGAAACGGGCTCAGGCGATGTGCACGAAGAGAAGAGCCACACCGCTCACCTTTGTGCCCGGTCTGCCTTTTTATCTCCCAGGGGGATTTTCCTCCCTTCAGGTCAGGCCAGAGCACCTTCGGTTTTAGCACCCGTTGTTATTTCTGATGGATAACCGATACGCATGATTACAACAACCTGCTGCTCTTTCTTTTCTAAGTCAGTCTTCTTTAAACAATTGTGTTGCTTATTTTAGCAGTAAGAGACCAAACACTGAGGGGGTAAGCATTTTAAAATTCATGTTAGGCATACCAGAATGCTCTACACCTCTGCCAGTAGTGCGCTGGAAACATTTACTTCCCCTTCTCTTGAGGGATGACTCGTTCATATCTTGCCCAAAGCTTCAGCTTTTTGATTTGGGGGCTTCTTTCTAAGATTTGACCATTCCACTCAAGAGCATAATTCAGCCAGGAAAATACAAACCAAAGAAAACAGAACTAGTATTTCTGGCAATATCACTTAACTTAAAAGTATTTGTCAAGAGAGAACTTCTTAAAACTTTCCATTTCAAAAACATTACCTCATGTTCAGCTGATAAATAAAGTAAAACCTAAAACATCCAACACATGCAGTATTCATTAACACCAGCACATTCATTATTGCAAAGTGCCTCCAAATCAGCCAACAATGAGTAATATAGAAATTTCAAAAACCCTCCCAAAATGCAGATTAAATTTATTGTATTTATTTTGAGAACTTCATGCTGCAGATCATCACGTAGATGGTTCTGAATTTGCTGTCGGCAACATCCCAGAAAACAGGATCAAGCAAGGGGGAGACTAAGTGATGCAGAACTATCCTCTCAATTTTTATTTCTGCCTGATTTGGAACAAATGCTGAGGTATTCAAAATTGCGTCTGCTAGGAAGCCCACCCAATTTGGGACATACATGTCAATGTGCTCCAGATGCTGATTGCCTGGAGCTGGGTGATCTCCCAGGCGATCACCCCACAGCATGGTTCATCAAGGAGCCGCAGGGCCAGGAGAGCAGCTGGTTCTGGGTTTCAACGTGTGCCAGGTGCCACCAAGGACTCGGTGCCCAAGGCACCACCTTGGCTGCTCCTCCAGCCTTTCTGGTTCCAGGGAAAGCCAAGGC
>NW_009212314.1:0-5512 GCF_000690835.1 Fulmarus glacialis
CACAATACAGTTGCTCACCACCTGCCGACAGATGTCCAGCCAGCTCCTGAGCAGTGGTCACTGCTCCCCAGCCAACTCCCCCAGCTTATATATTCAGCATGATGTCATATGGTATGGAATATCCCTTTGGCCAGTTTGGGTCAGCTGTCCTGGCTATGCTCCCTCATAGCTTCTTGTGCACCTGGCAGGGCATGGGCAGCTGGAAAGACATTGATGACTATGGAAGCACTACTTAGCAACAACTAAAACATCAGTGTGTTATCAACATTATTCTCATACTAAATCCAAAACACAGCACTATACCAACTACTAGGAAGAAAATTAACTCTATCCCAGCTGAAACCAGGACACTCACCCAAAAAAAAGGTAGGGTTTTATTTATGTTTAAATGGAATTTCCTGTATTTCAGTTGGTCCCCATCCTTATCTCCACCCATGAGCTTTTCCATCTTGTTTTCTCTCCCTGTCCTGTAGACGCATGCAAATCCAGAACAACCAATGGGCTGCATCCAAGGATGCTGAGATATTTGCCAAAGTCCTTGCAAGGCATTCTATATCTTCTCTGAAAGATCATGGAGATGTCGGGAGGTCTGTGATGATACAGAAAAGCAAACATCTCAATTATCTTCAAAAAGCCAATCATCTCATTTTGGTCCCTTGGAAAACCACCAAATGAGTCCTCTTGGAATACATCTCTAGGAGCATGAAGGTGAAGGTGATCAGAAATGGACAGAATTGATTTATCAAGCGCAAATCATGCCTGACCAAACTGTTGCCTTCTGTAGTAAAATGGACAACCTGATTGCCTTTCATAATAAAATGAATGGATTTGTGGACAAGGCAGGCGGGTGGGAGACAACTGACATAAATGGAAACTAGGGAGGGTCACACTGGATATGAGGAGAAGCTGTTTTCCCATGAGGACAGTCAGGCAGTGGCACAGGTTGCCCAAGGAGGTTGTGAAGTTTCTGTCCTTGGAGGTTTTCAAGCCCTGGCTAGATGAAGCCCTGAGCAGTCTGGTCTGACCTCAGAGCTGACCCTGCTGCAAGCGGGAGGTTGGACCAGAGACCTCCTGAGGTCCCTCCCAGTCTAACCTATCCTGTGATGCTGCAGTAAGCAAAAGTTTCTTATCATTTGGCAGTATGGGTCAAATGCAGTTACTGGGATAATTGCTTCATGTCTTCATCTGTGGCTTTCAGACATTGGTTCCTGTTAGAGTCATTAGAGTTTTGGACTTTCTACATAGGAATGATAGCTTGAATGACCTTCTAACGTGTTCAACCAACCTAAGATTTTAAGTCTTTCTACCATAATATAGACATTTCCCAATTACTTTGCCATGTCCCTGAGCTATATACCATATAACTATGTGCTTAATATAATGAAAAATGTATCTATGACTTTTTAGGTGGGGCAATTTTTTTTTGCTTATATTAAATACATTCTTACTGTCCTGCATCATCTCCTTATGTGTTTCTCATTACATAGCTAAAGGTGTCATCAAGTACCAGGTTTTAATTTTGAATATTTTGTAACAAGCTGAAAGTCTATCCCTGATCCTAAATATATCTAGGTACCTACAAAGCCTGCTTCTATGGCCACCATTTCTGATTCAGTCAAAACATTAAAAATTCAGGTAACTTTTTCTCTAACTTCCAACACTGCAGTATATGTAGTTTGATAAGTATAAGCTGTTTTCTATGCCTGATCAAAGCCATTGACGAATGAATGAGTTTCGTACTTTTTTCTGCTCTCATATGGAAGTGACTTACACAGCCTAAATCTAACATCTTTGAAACTTCTGTCAGCTAGAGAGCTTCTCCATGCTACTCAGTAGTTAAACTCTTCTCAGCAACGAAGACAAAGGTTGTCTTGCTGTTGATGCCTGGAGATGGATTTCTGCAGACCACAGTTAGAGGTTTAGGATTCAGAATACATACTCAGGTTACTGTTCAACAATGTCATGCAGTAAAAGTCTGTGAGCACCAACTACTTGTGACACCCCATATCAAATGCAGGATAACTTAACCTTCTTTTATTGACAGCTAAGGTGCCCTGATTTGGTCATCTTGTCTTACAGTCATCCAGAGATCAAAATGGGCTCAAAGTGTCGCTATAGAATGCATAAATAATAACTTTCTATGCTGTGACAACTTATTGTGCGGCAAAGCTACTTGCAGAGAGCTCACCACTTAACTTTGTTCTTTACTCTGCTGAACATGTCCACTACATCCTGAGTGTGGAAGCTTTGAAAATATAATGTAGAGTTCTACTTATTCCATTAGTGTGACATCCATTTGAATTAATTTGGTTTGACTTGGTTCCTGGCAGTCTGATGGATCACAGTTGTCATTTATACTAACGGTGGCAGTCTGTCTCCTCCATTTCACGTGCTTTGTGCCAGAATTTTCATTACTCGGTACAACAGAATTTGACTAGTCACTGGAAATAAATACAATCAGTTCACAAAAAGAAAAAATCACATATAAATCATATTCATGAAAAAAATCCCTGTATTTTAAACAACAAAAATTCAAGTAGCCTTGGAAAAATATGTATGGGACATTTTGTAGGTAGGATATGACCTATGTCCTGGTAAAGCCTTGCTTATCGTACACCAAACTCAGTAACATGTTTCATTCATTGTTGCCTTTCAAAAATGAAACAGATGAAAATAGTACAAGAGTACACTTATGTAACACCATGTCTTCTGAACATTGTCAGATTGTTCCCCCAATTTCTAAACTTTAATTCTGACATGCACATGCGGATTGTGGGCACAGTGATTCATCGATGCAAGGATGAAGAATGAATCATCCCAAAATGATCATGGAGGAGGTGGATACAGTGGTACAGGAGGGCACACCAGAGGCAGCACGCCGCACCATCTGAAAAACATGTTCAGGAATGATTGAAGTGCTCTCAGATGTGGTCTTTCTCTGAAGATTAAAATAGAGCAGTGTGATTTCTCTATAAATCTACCCTGTAGAAAAATATATTCTACAAATAAAACCAAATTTTGAGTGCAGAAAAGGCATCTGGGATTGTACTTCCATTTCTACTTTTGAAATTAATCTTGGTTTTAAATAACAAGGTAAGTGTTGGACTGTCATCTGTGATGTCCACCTTGCACCATGCTGAATGTTGTCATCTAACTGCCCTCTATTGTAACCAATAATGACCTTATAGCATCATATCTAGAGAAGCCTGAAGAAGAAATTATTTTCAGCTATACACACCTCTTCTCTTCCTTACATCTGTCAAGCCCTAGAAAGGAACAATAGTGTAAGGAGTCTGTTCTCATGACCTACTGTTAGTATGGGTTCATTTAACCTGACTGCCTGTGAGTGTTACTGTATATTCATTTATTTCTACTTTATCTCTTCATAAAAGTGCCTTAAAACTGACAGATATAATAAATGCCAGTGCATTTATACAGTCATCCATAAACATATTTCCCATTCCCATCACTTCTGAGGACTCAGGTCAACTTTTGTGTTACACAGTTAAGATACAGATACAAAATGAGCACACAGTAATAACATGGGTATTTTGCGTGAGAAACATTGAACGATTTTGGAGTTGTTTTGGTTTTGTTTGTTTGTTTGTTTGTTTTTATTAAGCAGATTAAGCTCTATCTTTTATTCTTTGTTCTGTGGCTCTTCAAGATACCAGCATGAAATTCCTTATAAACACCCCACTTGAGAGAAGTTGGATAAATATTACTTGCTCCAACAATACAAAAGAAAACAAAATCTGGTTAATTCGAGTTATAACCACAAATCTTTTCATAGCATAATGGTTTGATGCTTCCTGAGAGAATTCTTTTTCTGTTTTATGGCAGTACTTCATGAAAGAAGAAACTTCCAATACAATGCCAGTATTGGGCAACCAGGAATTTACACTCCTCATGGAAACAGCTGTGCCCATCATTGATCCTGCCAATTGTTCTGAGTGAGATGTGAAACAGAAAGTGTGTTAGTCAGGAAATGTCATTGTCTTACATTAAATGATAGCTTTATCCTAATAATCAGCACCATGTTATCTAGGCAGTAGGGGGTATATATTATTCAGGCCATTTTTAAGGTGTGACTGTAGTCTGCACAATTAAGAATAACCAAGGGAATCTACATTAGTTTTTCATATAAAGGCTTGAGGCAGCAACTGAAGACTTTCTCTTTATACAAATTTTCTCACTAGAAGTGAGAGAAAAAACATCTCAGGAATGCAATTGATAAACCAATGGATAAACTTGGTTGGTTTGGTGGGATTCTTTTTATTTTTTCATTTTTTACAAGCCTTAAACTATAATAGACTCTAAACCTCCAGGTGAGTCTGTTTTGGCTTCTGTTCATAGCCTCTATGACTGGAGGTTTTTACCTCCTCTAACCTTCTTTCAGAACTTCACTACAGCAATGAACACAGCAAATCAAAACATTTTCCAACATAATTTTGTCAGAAAATACCAATTCATCTATACTGAAATATTGTTTAGATTTCTCAGGGGGTTCTGAACGTGCGAAAGGTATCCCAGCGTAGTTAAAAAGGCTAAGGTAATGACAAGTGATGCCTAAGTCAAAGTCCCTACTCCAATTCTAACTTGCAATCAGGACTTAAATTTCACAGTCCCACGTATTAGACAAGTACATGCAAGGGTTCTTAAGTGGAGATGTCTTTTGCTGTCTCTCACTGTACGAGTTCAGTTTAATACAGTCACAGAAACAAGTAATAGATTTTCAGAGCAATAGCTGAGTTTTCTGGGTGGCAGTAACATTGAACAGTGAGAGCACCTGGAAGAGTTTGCACAGCCCAACCTGAGAGCAGCTTCACAGAATCTGGCCTAGGCGTGCTCATCCCCACCGCTCACCTGCCTCGTCCTGTCACACCTACGGCAGGTATGGATGTCATGGGGTATCCTACAGATACTTGACAGCAGATCAGTAAAAGAAAAAAGAATTAACTTTTGAGGAATTTAGTGTCTCTCATCTAGATATTCATGTTTTTAATCAGTTCTGTTTCTTGCCTCAGTGGGGAGGTCCAAGACATAAAAGATCAGTAATATGGGAAGAGCAGCAAATGAATTCACCTTTAAACAAATAAATGTAAAAGAACAGAGATTATCCTAATAAAGGTACTTTAGAGGAAACTATTTATTTTAATTGTACTTAACCTGACATTTGTTCCTTCTGTTAAAGAACAACCTCAGTGTACTCATAACTACACTGTGAAGGGAGAAGGCGTTGGGGGGAACAAGGGAAATGAAATGCTCATCTGAGTCATGCATGAACTTTGCTTTTCAGAATTATTAAGACCATTTTATCTAATCTCTCAGATACTTAAAAGGGATTACAAAAACATTGCTTACATACTCAGAACTTTAAAGAAGCTTGCATTGGTAAAAACTCCCATACATTATTTAGTCAGTGAATACCATATATAATAGTATGGCTATCATCACATTCATAGAGCTTTCCAGCCCTGACTATATAGAATCATAGAACAGTTTGGGTTGG
>NW_009212315.1:0-408 GCF_000690835.1 Fulmarus glacialis
TGACGATCAGTATTGCAAATATGAACAACCGTCTAAGCCAATCAAAATTGGGAAGCCACAAGAACAGCCAAGAAGGATTTAATCCTTCTCGTTCCTTAGATCCAGATGCCAAGTTCTTCAATTGTTGAATTTTTTTCTCAATTAACTGTGAATTATCACTCAGGTTAAAACTACACATACCCTTGAATTCCTCACAACCATGATTATGTCTTAGAAGTAAATAATCAATTGCAGCCCTATTCTCAAGAGTGGCTTCTCTTATTTGAGTCATTTCCATGCTAATAGCTGAAAGCGCCTGGGAGGTATAATTTATATCTTTAACTAAGGCACAGGTGATCCTTTTTATGGTATGGTAATTCATAGCTACCCCAACTCTGGACGCTAGGATAGCTGCAGCTGACATTTCAC
>NW_009212316.1:0-17861 GCF_000690835.1 Fulmarus glacialis
TACCCTCGAGCAGATCAACCCTGCCGCCCTGATGGTGATAGTCAGCCATCTTGAAAAAAGTCCTGGTTGCCCCATCAGAAAAAAGGATATAACAGAAATAGTGGTCCTAAAATAGGCAAAAGCGTTATGTGGAAACAATGTGCTTATGAAGGGGGACTGAAAACGGAGGGCAAGAAACTACTGAGCGATATGCAAGAAGTAGTGGAGAGAATGATTACTGGCCACTACTGATCTTTTCTTGGTACAAGAGCAAAGAAATATTTAACAGAGTTGAAAGTCAGAAGATGCTAAAACAGGCAATGCTACCTTCACACACAGTTACCAGTCTGGAAAGCTTTTTGACACTAGCTATAATATGGCTTGAAATGCAGCTTGATAAATGTCAGAGTGAGCCCAAGAGGTCACTCCCACCGAAAGGATAGTCCTAGTCTTCTCATCCTGGCACATCTCTTCTCCTCCTCCACTCATTCCTCAGGGATTAGTTTTCTGTCTCTGAGCTGAATTGCTAGTCACTGTCTGTGAATTTATTGACTTGTGGAGGGGTCGGGTGAATGTCAGAGGGAGGGAAGCCGTGGAGAAGGAGATGCTAAGAGCCCTCTCTCAGCAGCAGGGAGCTGTTAGATCGCTTCAGACCATCTCATTAACCTCGACTGAAGAAAAAAGGATTATACACTTAAGTAGGTAAAAAGCCATGTTTACTTTAGTTTACACTCTTGAGCATGAAAGGTTGCTTATCTTCTAATTTATGCAACTAAGAAATTTTCAAATAGGCAATATATTCTGTAAGTGTGAATGCTAAGGTTTCTTCAGTTTTCTGTGGCTACCAGACTGATCATGTACTGATCTGACACTTCTTATTTTCCCAATCTTCATTGCCTTAATTGCACAAGTCAGATTTGGCCTAATTATAAACTCGGTTTCATTTACAACCATCTGCCAAAATTACCATCTGTAACAATTCAGCCTTTAGTTTTGAGAAAAGGAAAACCCTTTGAAATATATTGTAGCTGAACTCCAATTACATGTGAAAGTAGTGACAGCTGAGACATTTATACTAAAAGATCTTTCTTTTAGCACATGACTATGAATGATTAGAACTCTCAAAATTTTGTGCAATGCCAACATGTTGCATAGCTGTAGCCATTGAAGGACAGTGGAGTTTCCATGGACCATCCCTGAAAGATACTTTTGTCCAGTACTTCAGTATCAACACGAAAAGGTGCTTAAAAGTGCCCCCTTTTAGGGGTGCATAGGAATTCAAAATATACTTGAGTTTTTGATGCAGTAATGCAGTCACTGGCTTCTTATGTTATAGGAAGCATTTCGATCAGTCCCATCCTATCCCATTTTTGCCATCTTCAACTTACATTGTCCTGGAACAACCTTATACATTGTTTCAAATTCCTAAAATGGCCGTTCTGGCAATTTGCTTTCTTTTAAAGAAAAAAATGCATACATCTCATGAAAATAATTTCAGAAAGAATTTTTAAAATTAACAATGGCACGATGCATTTTGGTAAATTATGAAAAAGGAATTGATGTTCATTTTCTGTGGTAAAAAGATGTGCAGTTGGAATAATAATCACTTAGTTATTTTTGACATATGGAAATGTTTTCAATTTAGATTGAACACTTAAAAAAAAAGTTTATTTGTTTTTACTGATATACCAACTTAATTGCTTTAAGACAAGTCATAATGTATTTGTAATTCCAGCTTGCTGAGGTAAATGGCTTATTGCCTGCCCAGTGCTTACGTTGTTTTGCAAGCATACTTAAATGTTTTGAAGATTAGTTTCTAATTTGATGTATCAGTTACCTGATTTGTCTGCAGTCCCACAAGCTGTAACTTCAAGGCATTTGAGATTAATCTCATCCATCAGTCTATCACTTCAGCTAAATTTTTTCACAAAAAAAATTTAGATTTGTTCTTAATGTTCTTACATTCTAATAACAGTGTAAATGTAGGATTGTGTTATTCTTTCACAGATCGTTACCTTAAAGCTAAATTGTTTACTTGGGTTTTGAGTATGTATAGGAAAGCATCCGATTCAAATTATGTAGGAAATAAAATGCTGTCTAAGACCTTAGAGCATTTTTTGGAAGTAAAATTATTTACTGGGTACCTTTCATGAATAAATATGAGAGAATTGAGTTGAAATCAGGATCTGGAAAAAGTTGGGGGTTTTTTCCAGTAAGAAAACAATTTAAATCTGGTTTTGTTTTCCTCTGTGTTATTTGGAAACAGCTGAGATAAACTTGCATGATTCTCACAAACATTTCTTGGTGCACTACTAATACATACAGCTCAGCTTGTCAGGTGCAATAAGAAGTACAAAATCAAGATCTACTGAAATCTTGAAAAGGAATACTTTTAAATAAGTCTAGGAAGAACGTAAGCCTAGCTATGTTGCTTCTGAGGGGCTCATTGAAACTTCATTTGAGTATTGACAAATGTGCAGTCATATGCTCCAAGTTTTTGAATGGTAAGGTTTAAATTTATGCATTTCCCAGGGTAATATAGCAACAGACCTTCTGGTTAGCTAACTACTGTATCAAGAAACACTATGTAAATGAACAAAGAACAACAGGATTTTTATTGTGACAAATAAGTTCAACACGCTCAAAGTCTTCAGTGTTTTTCCTGCGTCTCCTGATAAAGGAAGATGAAAACTTAGCACCAAAGCCAGGAGATGCAGGTTTCATTTTCACTTCTGTTGTTTTTTTAGTATGCTGGCTTTTAAATGGCTTGCTTGTAGGTGCTTTTAATCTTTTCCCCTGAAAAATTCTTTTCCAGAAACCTCCTGCAGTTTTGTAAAAATTGACTATAGATTATTGTTAAAATGTCTGCAGTGGCTATTTATGGGACCAGAAGCTGATTTCATTGCCTAACAACATGTGTTTTGTTGGAAACAGAACATGGTGTGGAGAGGGTTATGTATTTTTTTTAAAACTCAAACTGTTTCTAACAAACTAGGCACTGTTATGTTAATTTTTCCTCTCAATATTCACTTATGGCACATACTAGGTCTTCTATTGACTTAGCATAGGGTTTTGTATGCAAGATGCTTGTAAAACACTGTGTTAAATCTGTAAAGCCACATTTCTAAATCATAAATGGTGTACAGGCACATAATTAATAGACATTATGTCCAATATAGTAAATTTCTTGATGAAATGAAAAATAGTGAGAAGGAGCAGAAACTCAAGCTTCACTATGGAAGACCATGACCTGGTCCTGTTTCTGCAGCTGAGTCGTGTAATGGCACTCTTTCATCCTACAACACAGCAGTGTGTGAAGAATATTTTTCATCCCTATTACATGCTCCAAGATAATGATGTAGGTTTAGAGTAGTGTTTGTAAAAGTATCTTTTGAATTCCGAAAGAATGAGTAACAGCTTTTATTACTTATGTTCAATATTTTAGGTGTCACCACTGATGATGGCAGGAAACCTATAATATCCCTTAAGGATCTCCCAAAAGATCCAAGATTTAAAGCAGCTGAAAAGCAGAATGACCTTCTTTCATCAATGTTGTAATTGGTGTTGAAAACTTTGACCACAGGCTTGGCTAAATATCCAGTCGTTTGGGGTTTTTTTAATATCTTCAAAATACAAAATCACTTTCCTCACCAACATTTTACAAGAGAAAAATACATGTTACATTCTAACTAGGAAAGTTAACAACTGAGGTTCTGGGGGGTCAAAGTGAAAACTTCTCAGTTCTGGTGCATTGAGATTTCCTGTTCCAAGCCTTTTTAAGTTGATGCAGGTGCTACTGTCTGGAACATATCCAGAGAAGCCAGCTTTTGTGTGCGTAAATTGGGAATACCTTTTATGTTGGCTGTTATTTATCAATGGGAGAAACTGCTCTGACTAATGAGTAGCTATCCCTTTTAAAAGTTGCATGACTTAAAGTGTTGATTTTATGTTATTCGCTTCTCTTGACTTCAGAAGCAACCACCTGGCTGGATACTGCATCCATTGTAATGGCTGCAACAATGCTCAGTAAGAGGTAGGGTAATCCTCTATTCACATTTGCTGGAGAGAAGAGCCTGTGAAACTAAGGTATTATAGAGACTAAGTAAATAAATACAATTTGTAATCTGAGAGGAGGTAAGAGAAAGGGAATGCTTTGTTTATTTTCCATGAGTTTTTGGTTTTTTATGTTGCTTCTGTGTCATGGAGCACTGGAAGTCAGATGGGCTTTTCAATTAGGCATAATGAATACTCAGATAGTAGGGTTGATCTCCATAAATACATCAAGAGAACAAACCGGAAAGATGGGAATATAACTACATAAGCAAAGAAGCAGTGTTGCCATGAGAACACATTGATATAAACTGCTATCAGTGCACTTAAACTGGACAGTACAAGAAGGCTTTTAACCATTGGAATAGTGAAGATCTGGAAAAATTTCCCAAGATTCACCTCGAATACTGTGTTTAGTTTTGGGCCCATTGCTACAAGAAAGACGTTGATGTGCTGGATTACATCCAAAGAAGAGCAACAAAGCTGGTGAAGGGTCTAGAGAACAAGTCCTGTGAGAAGCGGCTGAGGGAACTGGGGTTATTTATTGTGGAGAAAAGCAGGCTGAGGGGAGACCTTTTTGCTCCTACAACTACCTGAAAGGAGGGTGTAGCCAGGTGGGTGTTGGTCTCTTCTCCCAAGTAGCAAGTGATAGCACGAGAGGAAATGGCCTCAAGTTGTGCCAGGGGAAGTTTAGATTGGATATTAGGAAAGATTAGGAAACCTGAAAAGGTTGTCAAGCACTGGAACAGGCTGCCCGGGGAAGTGATTGAGTCACCATCCCCTGAGGTCTTTAAAAGACGTGTAGACATGGTGCTTAGGGACATGGTTTAGTGGTGGACTTGGCAGTGTTAAGTTTATGGCTGGACTCTATGATTTTAGAGGTCTTTTCCAACCTAAATGATTCTATGATTCTATGATTATTCCCTCCACTCCCACTTGACTTCTCCACTCTTTCTATTTGGTTTTATCCAATCCTATTACAAATGTAAGCTGTCTGTGGCATCGAAGGAGTAGGATATAACAGAACTGTTATCTGGAGCCTACCTATCCCAGGAGTTACCTGAAGCCCACAGTGACTTTGAAAACTGATACCTGCTGTTGAATGGGGCAAATAAAGTCAGTCAAGAGATTTATGCTCCAGGAATACCAGTTTTTTGATTGCCTGTTGAGGAGGACTGCCTAGACCTATCCCTGTGTGTTAGAATTCAGGTTACTGATATCATTTGCCGTAGTAGCAGATGATGCCAGAGCTTTTCTGGATGGACTGCAGAGTACCACATTTGACTGATGTTGGTCATGACATCTTCACAATGGCAGAGGGACAGAGGAAAGCTGCTGGAGCTCAATCCCATATCATTTATGCAACCTCTGTTTCTCACTTTATCCTGAGTGCTCTTGTAGACCACCAATGTAGACAGCAGCTGTAAAAAGTTGGGAAATGAATAGTCTCAACGATATATAGTACAATACTGATGTGAAAAAATGTCATCCTTCAGCGCTGTCAAAGCTTATACTGGTGTTGGCATATCCAAGAGATCCAAACAGTGTTCTTTAATCACATCTAAGCTTGTAATCGTAAGGATGTAATACAATTAAGGTAGGTGGATGAAACACACTTAATCTGGACTTGTACTGGCATCTAGTCTTAATCTGTGTTCAGCAATTATTCTTTTCTAATAAGATCTCTCATGTCGAGTAGATCAGAGAAATTAGTTCTGAATTTATATCCCTATAAAGATACAGGGCCTATCAGGGATGTTATCAAAGAAAGTCAGAGTTCAGAAACAGAACAGTGTCTTTCTGAGGACATGTCTTTGGTTTAAGACCAAGTTGACCAGTCTGTGATTTGTATTTCAAAAATGATCCTCTACTTATACAAGAAAGTATAACAGGATTGAAAAGAAAAAGATGCCTAAAAACCTTTTAATGTTGTATAAGAATATTTTTTCCTGATGTTCTCTTTCCACAGGCTCAAGCATGAACGGAAAACTCTTCAGATTTGTAATAGAGTTTACTTTCTAGCAAAGTTTATGCGCGTGAAAGAGTAAGAATACACTTAACCTGTTCTACTTCATACTACGAATGAAATACTAGGGAGGACAGAGACATTTTCGTCATGTACATGAGTTTCATCGTATGCCAAGTATCAAAATACCTGATATTTTTGCTGTTCTTGATTTTTTTTTTTTTTTTTTTTTAAATTTTGTCGATGTAATAGTTCTCCCAACTCAAATTCTATGTACTTTGTAGCAGATGGTAAGAATTAAAGATCAGTACAGAATTTCTGTAACAACTCTTATTCCATTTCCTTTACTGGTGCTTGAAGGTCTAAGATTAAAAAGGGTGGCTCTGTATACACTCTAATTATAATTCAAAAGAATATTCAAGAAATTTAATTTTTTTGCACAAACTTGGCAAACAAGCAAGACATCTGAAATAGATCTTTAAAAACAATCTTTAATTAAGTATTTTACTTAAGAGAATGTCTTTTCATTCCCCGATGAAGTCAGATGATCCACCTCCATACAGTGTGAGAATCTTGTCCTCCCTGCCAAGATAATCTTGTATCTTACTTTGCCTTTCCCCTTTCAATTACTTAAAAATGCCTTTGGATTTATGCTAGAAAACTCTTTTGTAAGTTCCCAGGAGGGGGGGAGGGGAAGACAACCTCCACTTTAGAGTTTGTGGGAGGTTTTGTTGAGTCAACTGAAGTCTGGTCTTCTGCTTATTTCTGTTTTGATTGTGTAGGTATTTTGGATCTCAGTGTCTCCATTAACAGAACAAATAAATATTGGTCTTTAACACTCTAAAGTGGGATAGAAAAATGTAACATTTCAGTACCAATCCTGGATGATTGTGATGGAACTTTACAAGGAGGGGGAAAAAAAATACCTCTTGCCACTACATATATCCTAAAAAGACTGTACTAAGCACAAGACCTCTGAAAGTCCTCATAATCTCTGATTATGACTTAACAGGAAGATTTCTTTCAAAATACATGTTTTTTTATTTTTAACCTTTCTTCCATTTGAAACATTTTTGTCCATAAAACTCCGCATTCTTTACAGAACTAGAATGCCACCTGATGGATGATTATCAGTAAATATTTATTTGGACGCCGTTAACACAAGCTCCAGAGGCAACATCCATATAAAATTACCTGTCTCTTGGTAACTTCACTTCCCAGTATTTGGGAACTAAACAAACTGGCTGTCATCCAGGACAGATTTAGGATGCATGGAAACTGCTTGAATCCCTGATTGTCAAGTGAGATTAAAGAATGGACAAAATTTATTATGGAACATTTTTAAAGAGCCAAAGCCAACATTTTTAGGACAGCCAAATATTTTACATTGGTAGCCTTACAGGGATGGAAAATAAATACATTAATTTACACATTAAAAACACTGGTTTGTAGTTGTAATTACAAAATACCTGGATTACATTGATTTGCAAAGCAAACTCTATATCAATTTGTACTTTCTCTTGCTTATCATGTTCATGTTGGTTCCAGCTGAAACACACAAACCAAACACAGCAGGAGTTTGGTTGCATCTTACTAAATGCAAGAGTAGCACATTGGCTGGAGCAGCCTGCTGCTTCTGCATCTGTCAAGGAGAGCTGGAAGGGGTAGAGGATGGTAGCAATTGGCGTCAGGTTGCATGAAATGAAGTTGGCATATAGTCTAAGCAGCTTCCTAGTTTTCCCAAGATCTGGATGGTGGGAAAGAATAGTGTGATTCATCATTTTCTCAGCACAGTAAGACCATGTATCTTAAATTTGTCTGTCTCAGGAAAAAGATGTGCATAACTTGGCAGAACTAGAGAATGGTTTCTCCTTCCAGCTGACGAAAAAATAGCGAAGAAAAAGTAATTCTGTATTAGCATTTAACAGGTTTGGAAATATTTTTATCCATTGACCTGAATAGAGTTATTTTTGATTCATTAACAGTGTACCTTAGAACAAGGTCTGTAAGCATCTGGATACAGCAGTCAGCTTTTCCTTTGCACATGTGGCTGGTGGAGTCCAGCAAGTGCCACTTTAGCATTCTGCGACCAAATGGACATTTAGCTGAAAAATCCTGCTCTTGTCAGTGTCATTAGGCATTCCAGAAGTCCCTCACGGGAAAGCAAGTGAGTGTGCAAAGGTTAGGGGGAAGAGGTTTTATGGTTGGGAACATCATGGAAAGGCAAATACAGAATGTCACAAAAAGATTAATGAAAGCAGGTTGGCTGTTGAACTCATTTGAATGTGGAGGGCAATGGCACCTTTCCCTGCTTACATTTGTAACAATAACTCATTAATTTCCTTCCCCTTTACCCCATGAAGTACCCTCGTATTATATATTTTAGATATTATATGCAGAACTGGGTAGAAGAGTATTCTGCATTTTGTAAATAACTGAATACATGTTCAAATATTTCATGTCTAAAGCACTCCAAAACTTACTCTGAAAAGGAGTGACCAGCATTTCTGTAGTCTGTGTTTATATCAGAATCCAAATAAATCACTCTGATACTCCCTGATGAATTTTGTTTACTTTTATCATCATTCTCCCTACTACACATCATTGTTAAATAAAATGAAGAATAGTATCAGTCACTAGAAAAGTATGCATCTGCTTTTTGTAATCATAACAAAGTATGTAGGGTGTGATCCAGAGATTTTTAGGTGTTTCACCCCAGGAGGGTGACTCACTGAGCTGGAGTTAGCCTCCATTTTGTTCAGTGGACTGCCAAAAGGTTGTTCAAGAAAACTCACATGTTGACTGGGGAGCTTCCCAGAAGTTAGGGTGCCCAGATGGAAGAGCATGTGCAAGACGAGGATACACATAAGCGTTCTGATGCCTGTGCAGTGAATACGTCTTTTTTTTCTACAGAATGGCTTGCCAGTGTAAAATGCATAAATGTTCTGAAAAATAAGGGTCAGGAATACCAGTGTACTCCCGTTTTGCCCCTTCTGGCTAGGAAGACATCATAGATGGGAAAGTGCCTCCGGTGGTAATTATGAGGTAGATATCAGAGGAATATAGATATCTGTGAGTTGGAATTATCTTGGTTAGAGGAAATTTAACCCAGGTCTGTCACTTGTTAGTGAGCACCCTAGTTGATAGGCTATTATATTTGGTTAGACTAGTGCCAGTCTTTTGAAGGACAATGACGGGTGTACACTGGACTTAATGTGTTATTCAGGGATCATGCAGTGTTTCCTGCAACTACACTGAAGTCATCTCCAGGCTACCTGAGAGTGTGTAGGGACCTTTCTAGTTCCAAATGTGCTTGCCAAAATACTTCACTGCTTCCAGAACTAGGTGGTCGTGGGTGGGTGACTTTTTTTTCCACACCTAACACTCTTTGGGGGCTTGAGCAATATTTAGCATTTAAGCAGTATTTAGGCACAGCCATTTAGAGTACTAAAGTTAGGGCTGTCATTTGCACAGGTGAAGGTATCGCTGAATACCATGAAAATTGATTACATTCTGTATAAATGCTCTTCTTTCACTTTAAGATTTTTCCATGCTGACAGTAAATTTCTTAATTGGTTAAAGACAATTCTTCCATTACTTTAGTTATCTTTATCACAGCTAAATAACTAACTAGATTAGTAGACATATGAAATAATTATTGTGCTTTTATGCTTCTGAATCTTTGTGGTTAAAAAAAAAAAAAATTCATTTTCGCTGAATCTTCTTACAAAAGGCTTTTTAAGGCATAAGTATGAACACTAAGTTAGCTATCTGTGACTGACCAACCAATGTTGTCTATGGCAGAAGTTCACAAGCTGCGCCTCTGCAAAGCAGCATGCAAACACTGCTTGAGGAGCCAATATTGAGAGATGTTCCTACCCCAGCATTAGCAGAAGTGAAAACTAAATTTGGGAAGCCTGGCCCAGGGTGAATATTGTTCCACATTATCAGCTAACCCTACTGCAGCTGGGGCTTGGTTGTGGTTAACTGGATGATTTGCTTAAGAAACTGGGCTGAAAAATTCTGTGACTAATATGATCTGAATGCAAGAAATTTTATAATGAAGAACCCATTCATCTGTGTAGTTACTAACTCTCCCTGTGCTTAATGGTTTTTTGCATTTTATTATTTGCCTTTTTAATTTTTTTTTTATTATTTCTCCATACTTATGATTAGAATTGTTATCAAACAAATCTAGAACAAACTAGATATTTGGAAATGTCCAGACTTTCCAATGTTTGGCTTATTTAGCAATGTGGTATTCCCCTTGCTGCTTTCCACTTAAGGAATTAGCTTAACATTAACCAGTGTGGTTGAGTATCTTTGATAGCATACTGTGAAAAAGATGCTAAAGCACTCATTCAGCAGCCTTTGTCAACACTCCAGATCATAAATGAGGAACATAAATGAAAAAGTTGTTGATTTACAGCTGAAAGGCTGGCTTCAACACATGGGATTGCTAGCTAAGCCTCTAAAATGCTGTTAACTGAAATTATAGATTGTGGCTTATAAGCAATAATAATAATCATTTGCAGAATGATCAAAAGTGTATACTTGAAGTCTTTAATTTGAGTTATTCTTTCCAGTCTAATAATTATCTTTTCCGCTTTCACAAAAGCAACTTAAATATTCAGTATGTAAGAGTTTTCGGAATATAAAAACAATTGAATAATTTTTGAGCCAAAAATAGGAAGAGGCCCTTTGGTATACAGGTCTGCCTCCTGTCTGCCATATATCTTCAATTTGATGCTGGTAGATGATGTGTGATTAAACACTGTGGCCAGCTTTGAAAATCCCATTTTAGCTTAGAAGTAATTATATATGGAAATCTGTTATGAGTACTGTGTGGGTAACTTTCATTTGTGCTTAGTAAAGTGTAAAACTGGAATCTCTATTTATAAAGCTGTTGTTTAAGCTTCCCTTTTGTTCTGTCCTTGATTGAATTCAGTCTATTCAAGTTTTGCTCAAACAGCAGGTTTGGTCGTTAGTAAATAACACAAAAATAGCTTAGCTCTTTGATCTATACAGTCCTTACATACAATGTGCCTTTAGGCATGTGTAATATAAATATTTTGTAAGTGCAAATAATTAAAAGATTTTGGATAATAGGCATGTTGAAACTAGCACTATTTTGCAGATTTTCAGTTCCTGTTGAATGACACAGGGAACAAATAAGCAAGAAAAACCTCAGATCATCTCAGAATTTACAAAGCATTTGTTTTTAATAGCAGTTATAAAAATTACTATGCTTTTAAATCCCATTATTTACTTAGGAAAAAAAAGTGTATTCTTATTGTTTTGCATAATTATAAAATGTGTAGTTATTTTAAGGTGCATGTATGGGTTGTCTTTAGATCCAGAAGTATGAAAATTGACAAGATGCATCAGACTTCTGGTTTTATTTGGAGTGTGCTGCTGCTTTTATTAATAGTACTCAGTTGATCTGGCAAAAAAGTATTTCCAGTTAAAGAGCTTTGTTACTTTTTTGATTATTAGACTGTTAAGTTAAACGTCATCCTATGACAGTGATACAAGTCAGTGAACAAATCCCATCTTCCTTTACATACCACTCAGTATTGAGGAACCCAATAAAGAAATCAGTGATTTCTGGCATGGACTCCGTCCCTGAACCCCAGCGACTGGTGTACTGTTTAATCTGAAGGTAGAACTACTTTTTTTTAATTCTTGAAAGCAGTATAGTTAGTCCATTTTGGAGCTGGTTGTCATTAATTTCTTGCCTTTTTTATAACAGTTTTGTTCCAAAAAATTGTAGTGGGGAAGTAGTCTGATAACTTGAGGTCCCCTTTGGTTCCCTCTGTGATTCTGGAGCTTATGTGAGGAGAGGGAGATGTTTCTCTGACCACTTAAAGCTAGCTCTTAAACAACTTTGAGCTCTCATGCACTGCAAGGAGCTCTCAAAGGTCCTTTCAGAGACTAGCAGCATCGCTGTCACTGCTATATGCAAAAGACAGAAGTAGAGGTACAAACACACCGAGGTTGGCCAAATTCCTCAAGAGGAGGAACGACAGCAGAACCAGGTTCCCACGTTCCAGGTCTCACTACCCTTTCATTGGAAAGCAGGGAATAGACACAGGGTTGTTGTCTCTTGTGTCTCGAGTATGGCTCTGAGCCTGACAGCTTCGTTGCATCTCCCGAGAGCTTGCCTTGTTCATATATGTATAACTGCAAAGCTTTGTATAGCATAAGATACAGAGGTTTTGTAAGAAAGACTTATTCTCAGTTCTTCACATAGGTAATTCTTCTCAATAATTATTTGTGCAAATGTTAAATTAAAAGTATTTCTAAATGCTAGTTACATTGAAGCAAGAGGCAGTCTTAAAAGACACGCTGCATATTGAATGTGTGCTTTGATTAGAATATTTTTGATTTCTTTGTGTGTAAGTCTACTCATTGTCATGATTCTGTGGTATCTGAAGGTATGGTTTAGGGAAAGCCAAGTGCAGGCTCCACCGAAATGGATAGTCCTGGCTTGTCCCATCTGTAACAGAGCATTTCTTCCGTCTCAGTTACTTGGATCAGAAAGCTGGTCTGCCTGAAAAATAGCACAGGAAAACAAAAATGGAAGATGTCTGCCTGGTACAGCTGGCTAAACCATCTCATCAATACCAGCGCAAGAGGTGGGGGGAGGAGGCTAGATTGTCTTTTCCAGCAGCAGCCCACACTGGTTTTGCCTAAATGAGTCAGGAAGCTATATTCTAAGAAAGCAAATGACCAATTTTACTTGAGATGTAAGATACACATAAGATTTAAGAGATATAAGATACAAGAGAGAGATTTACGTGTCATTTAACAACTCTAGGGAAAGTGCCTGGCACTGTTCCGTCATGTTTATGTAGCTCCCGAGCGATGTTTATCATCATGCTTTCTTAGCTCCTCTAGGTTACTATAATGATACTTAATCTTTTAAGTCTGTGATTTTCTCTCTCTGCTTTCCTCGAGAGCTTCGTCTATGTTGTTTGATTTGCTTTGGTCTTAAATTGAAAGGTTGGATAGCATTTGAAGGCAAGGCTGGAGGCGGGAGCTCTCTACCTGTCACAGGGGACAGACAGGCCTCAGATGCATCTTAGTTCATGCAAAAGCAAATGCTGGTCTCAGTCCTGCCCTCGTGGAGGCTCGGGAGCCTGCACAGGCAAATTCCATACTTGCAGTAAATGTACACCATCATCGGCTCTTGCTGACAGCTTCAGTCAACTGGCACAAGAAGCTTCACAACCCGAGGCAACTTTTGATTATCCACAACTTAAATGCTTTAACATTCTGGAAATAAAGATCTGCAGCTTAAACTTGGCACGGGGCTCTGTGGGAAACCAGCGAAGCACAAGGAACAACAGAAGGGGAGGAAGTTTAGGCAGTGTAGCCAAGGAGACACCCAGGTGCATCGCAGCTAGTTATCTGGTGCTTTTCTGGCTGAGTCTCACAAGCCTGCGTAAGTACATTGCATTGCTGTTCCTAATAGGATTTAGGAGGGGAATGTAGTGCCAAAGCCAAGCTGCTGCTCCTGAGAGGCCAGGGCATGTCACTTAGAGAAAATGGATTGTATTGCTGCTTGAGATCTCAGTATTTGGGCAGAGTCCAGTTGTGGTTTTGCTTGCAGTTTAAGTACCCAAATATAATGGCTGTGATTATGAACTTTCTCCTTTTATCTTGCTGTGGTCTGGTATCATTTTGTTCCTTGTCAACCATTATCACATTAGAGGCACAGGTTTATCAAATACCTTATCAGGTGAATGAGAAGTGTTTAGTTAGCTTTATGTTGATGATGAAGAATATTGCAAAGTTTGTCTCTTTCTCTTCTTTGGTATCTGTAAGCTTTGCAGAAACTCACCTAAGCAGGATCCTGTGCAAGTAATCTGACAGCTCAATACCAGGTTTTCCATTATTACTCTAAAGGTACTTGCTTCCAGAAAAGATCAATTAAGTGCATTTCTGTGGATCCCTGCCATTGAAGGTGATACTACAGTGGTATGAGTATGTCCTCATGAAAGATGAAGAGTATTGTTGCATCTAGACTTTGTATATGAAAAACATTACTGCAATCTCTTGTTACTTCACATTTGGAGATTGCTTATTTGGGGTTTCTTGTTTCTTTTTTTTTTTTTTTACTAAATAGACTTGGATTATCACCTGCTTTTGTCTTCAACTACTCCTGCTTAATCCTCTTGTCAAAGCCCAGAGTTCCTGCGGGAATCCAGTGACAGATGATGTGAATGACATTGCAAAATTGGTGAGTAGCTTTTATTTTAAATGATTCTTTATGTTAAACAATAATCAGTGGCTAAATGGCACTTACATTTTAAGCAAAGTTAGCAAATCTATATTAGAACCAGGGCAATATTAAAAAAAAAAAAAAATCCATCCATGTCTGTCACTTGATCAAAACCAAAACCTTTTGCAGAGACTGGATAATAGTTTCAGAGTTCATTGAAGAGGCGACCTTCTTGACCAAGGTGTAGTGTACGTACATATGTGTTTTCCTCCCTCCAAACTTCCATATAAATTGTCAAAAGTCTTGATTTCCTGAAACATTGTCTGGGATCAGATTTTTTCTCATGCAGATGAGAGAGTATTGTCTTTGTGTTACTGATCTGCATGGAGCAGACTGGCGGCAAACACAACTGAAGTGAACCAGAAGTCTTTACCTTAGGTACATGGGAAACTTGTGCCATATATAAAAATAGTATATTAGTCATCATTGTAGCAATCAAGGCAATAACGACTGAACAGCTCTTACAGTCTTTAGGTGTGAGTGGTCTACACGCATTACGTGTTTCTCTCTCTACTTGCTGTACCTAGTTTAAGTCTGAAGGACTCATGGCTTCGTATAAGAACTGAATTAATTTAAGTAATTTTAACTGTTACTTAATTGAACACTGCATTAACCTGGAAAACTGCACCTCCTTGTATGAAGTCAATTGGTATTTAACTCCACTGAAGTCAGTGATTATGCTAACTTGCAGTAGCGCAGAATCTAACACCAAAGTTTTTTAAGAAATAATATATACTGAACACTTAACACATCTTCATCTACATATTGACTTCAGCTGAAAATTATGGCTTCATTATGGAAAAACAGTTGCAATACCAGCGTTAATATTATCAAACACTTAATTTGGAGTCCCTTGCATTTGCTGCCCGTGCAGTGTTCTTAACTTGTTTTATTTGGGCATTGTTATATACATTGGCACATAGTGTAAATCTCTGGGGGTGCTCTATAGTCCTACTCAAATGCTTAGTGCTTCACGTTAGTCCCTTTAAGCAAAATTCTGAAGTATTGGCATGTTTATTCAAGATAATATTTCATCTCTTGAAAGAGTATTAAGCTTTGATTTAAACCTGTTGAAAGCATGACAGAACAACAGAACTCCTGTGAGGGCTGGTGAAATTGTCTAGTACAGGGTTAGCAATAACTTTTTGTCAATTATGTATCCTCAGAACAAATGCTTTAACTTTCCCTTTAGTACAATTTAAACTTCAGGAATGTATAAATACAGGTTACAAAAATTTGCATGCAGCTTGAGCAATCACACTTTGCTTTTGAGATAAATCATGAAAGAAACCTAATATCATAAAAATTAGGTTAGTCTTTAATTTGACTGTGACTTTCCGTACTGTGTTCCTACATCTTCCTCCAGACTGGTCCAGCAACTGCAGTTCTTGCACATATCCCTGCAGCACTACATTTCTGTACCCCCACCCTCCTCCACATCCCCTCTTAGTTGTCCACATGCAACACGGTTGCTAGTTCCCTCCCATGCCCCCTAGGCATGATGTGTACCTGAGCAACATTTTGAGCGTTTGCTGGATTTATATCCCCTTTTGCTTGGGCTGCTGGCTGGGCAGGAAGGACTTCATGTGGTGACTGTTCTGGTGTACGTGCTGCTTGTCCTGGAAGAAAACCCCTGCCAACTGTCCAGGTTGCATGGCACTTCTGCTGCGAAGCCTGAGCAGAGTGGGGTAGGGCTGCGCTCCTCCGGCCACTCCTCAGTGAGGATGCTGTACAGTCCTTCTCCTGACTTACGCCCATACCTTTCAGATCTCTCTACCAAATGCAAAATTTGGGTGAAGTTAACTAGCAAGTTCAGAGATATTTTGGGTTGGAGAAATAACAGAGAGATGCAGAAAATACAAAGCCCAGACACCTGGATTCTCTCTGGTTTTAGTTGTGCGTCTGAGAATGTTTTGAGGAAAGTCTGTATCCCTGTTTTGTCTGCCTGTGTTAATATTTGCATAGATTTTTCATGCGGAAATAATTTCTATAAAGCCACTTGAGAATTGAAAGGATAACATGGAAATAAGTTTAGTATCTTAAATTTAGTGTAAGAGCTCTTGGTTTCAATTAAACTGATTATATTGCAAGTTGGTCATTCTCTTTTGAAATGCTATACCATGACAACTTGACATTGAGAACAAAATGAAAAAAAAATATAAGGTTTAAAGTACTTTTAAAACAAAATACCATTAGCTGACAGTGTGAATACCAGAAGGGAGAAATTCACAGAGAATACTGACTGATCACATTACTTTTCTAAAAACTACAATTTTTTTATGCTATATGGAGTATATCCTTAGTACATATAATATGGACTCTAACATGATATTGCTTAAAAATATAGTTCAGGAGACCTTACCACTCTTGTAAATTGCTATAAATGTTTTTGTACCACTTCTGCTTTTTGAAACAAAATATATTTATTGAATTAAGGAATTATATTCTCATGACTTACATCTTCAAAACTAGACATAGCACCCATAGGTCTTTGGGTTCTTTATTGATCCTATTGGTCTTTAAAAGTCTAATTTCTCCGCTGATCCAAAGAGTTTGTGCCAGTAGGACGTAGTGTCTTTAATAAATGTCCTTCCCTTTCACACTGAGAACACATCGTAGCACCGAGGATTTCACAGAAGCTAATGTTATGTGTACAGTTATTGCCCATAGTTATTGTGATGTTATCCACAAGCTCTATAACACTTGCTGAGCGTGGTATGACAGTTGTTTCTGAAGGCTTTATTCTCAGCCACACTGTCATGTTCTTTAAACCCTTTTGTCCACAGTCATGAGTACAGTCCCATATCTCTGTGCAATAAACTAGCCGTTCAGCGGTAGCACACAAGTCCCATCATTTAGCTTAGGATATTGGCCTCTCTTCCTCCTCTCTCATCACAAATGCTCAGACATCAGCTTAGATTCAATATGGCCTGAATCCTCCACTGAGGCAGACTATGATCTCATCATCTCCCCAAAATGGTAGTCTTCCCTGGGCCTTTTCTCCTCACTGTAAAGGTATATCACCATCTCTCCCCAGCCATTCAGGTCTATAACAAAGGTGTCCAGTTTGGCTCTTGACACTTGACAGACCCTTGTAAGTTCACTTTTAAAACTCCATTGTTTTTCCTGTCATAATAGGAAAAAATGTTTTTGTAGCTCTCTGTCCATACAAATTCACTTCTCTTCCAAATTCTTTGTGGATAAAAATCCAGTCTACTGAAAAGCCTTTTTCTGGCTTCGACTTCTATAATTTTGCCCTTCTGTCTATTAATTTGCTGCTCTGACCCTCTATCTTCTACTTATTTCTTTCAAGCTGTTCCTCCTTTTTTTCATTATCAATGGCAACCTTCTTGGTTTTGTCTTCAAAGGCACTAACTATTAACACTGCCTGGGATGTCTTAACGCATGCTGAGTTTGCCCTCTTGTCCTAGCTTCTCCTCATTGTTTCCATGATATCTGTTACACTGTTGGTGGCCGCAGGAAGGATGCTTCTTGGTGAACTCCAGGCAGATTCTTATCCTCTTCCTACCTCATGCTAAAATTCTTTGCAGTATGAATCCGTGTCCCTCTTCTTTTTTT
>NW_009212316.1:17892-109086 GCF_000690835.1 Fulmarus glacialis
ACCTCTACTGCAGTTCACCTACAGCTTGCAAAACAGTGCCACAATTCCCTACCAAACTCTTTTGCCTGTAGCTTGATACAACCTAGTCTTCATTTATTTGGTTCTGGGCTTCTTGTCCAAGTACTGTAAACCCCCTGTATCACTAGTAGAAAACCCCTGAGCATGGCTGCGGCTGTGTTCTGCTCGACTGCATTGTATTCGAGAAGAACACAGGCATATGAGAAGAACATGCCTCAGTCAACACTTTCTGTGAATATAGACCAGGGATGTCTACTAAGCCTAAGCTATTGGAGAATAAGGATTTATAAGAATAAATAAGACACGCTGTGTAGTGCCTGAAAACATGGGTCATTTGCCTAATCAACTTTGTGTTGAATAATAAATTGAGGACAGATGTATGGTGTAACTTGTTTTCAGTGGTGTTAATTTGGATTTTCACTAGCATCATGCTAGAATCGGAAAGAAAGAGCAGATTCAATAACAATAAGGTTTCTGAGCATTAATCAACCTAAGACCAAACTAGACTGGTATCTGTTTATACAAAAATGACTTGTATTTTATGTAAGATTAAATTTATTCAAATCTTTATAATATAATTTTGTCATATGAAGAATGTGTCCCAAGTAAAATGATTTTAAGAAGCAAAGAGCAATTGAACAATCATTTTTGTTTGTTTTTTAATAGTCAGAACTTTAAAAGAGCATAATTTCATACCTATAGAGAATGAAAGTATTTAGAGAGTATTCATTCTGCATTACTAATCACTTGAACTCCTGCTTCTTTTTTAATGAAAATGTCTGGAGGGAAACACATTACTTGATGAACAAATGTTCCATATTATGAAACTGTAATTGCAGCACCTGTCAATAAAGCCTGTCCCCATTGTTCTTTTCAGCACAAGAAGTCAGCAGAAAGCTGTATTGCTGTAATTGTGACTCTGATTTTGCATAAGAATTAGGAATCTGTTGTGTATACGTTTGTTAAATATGAACATCAAGCCTACATATAAATAGAATTTTCACTGAGCTGTGCAGTGTGTATAGAATGTACCTACATATTTTGGTTTCATCCATTAACAAAATCTTAGATATTCACCTCTTCTTCCATGATCTACTTCTCTAAAGCAATTTTCTTCTTTTTAAAATGTTGGAAGCCCAAACAACAGTCAGCATTTACTGACCAGGTTGCTTGTTCGAGACATGCTGTTTCAAACACTTTGCCTTCACTTTGCATCTTTGCTGTAAATGTGTACTTTACACTCTCTGCAACATTTGATATTTATTTTTAAATGGATCTAACTCTCCTAAGTGAAGGGGTTATAAAAATGAGCAGTGTTGTTATCCTGCAAATAATCTGCCACTGTGGCTGTAAGAAGTGTGAACGGAAATCGTTAGCATGTTGTCTTAAGCCAAATGATGAGGATTTTATTAACTGCTTCATTAGCAGATGAGATAGAGTAGATTGCAGAGATGATGGACCGAAGGTGAAAGCTCCTGCAGGAAAAGAAGAGCCAAGGATGCAAAGAAGGAACACGCAGAGGTATTAAAGAGTAGGAAAAGGGGAATGATGAAGAGAGAAATGGGAGGTAGAAATGGTAGCCAAAAGGAAAGTATGGTTTTCCCATCATGTGCCTCAGAGTAAAAAAGAAATCACTGACAATGGTAAACGGTAATTGATACTTTATTAACTTACTTTATCTCTGATCTTGTATAAAAAAATAATAATATTTACGCTTATCTCCTTAGAAGTTTCAGAACAGTCACAATAAAGAGAATTTCCAAGAGCAGTAGCCCTCATTTCAAAGCACTTGACTGCAGAGATAGGTCATCTCTCTTATATTCTGCTGTTGCGATGAAAGAGTAGTTTATGGAACCCAAATCGCTTTTACAACATCCCTTTTTCATCTCCCTGTCTATGTGACCATGATCATATTTTAAAAGTATATTTGGGTTATGCAGTGTTAACAGTGCTTTATTAAATATTCAGACCTCTGTATGTCAAAAGGAATGTTACATTCCCGAGTTTGAGATTTTGTTACAACTGGGAATATAGCACTTAATGTTGGTTTTATATGGATTTAAAGACAAAAATCTAGATTCCCTGTTCTTCAGCTCTTCTCAGAGCCTGATGGGATTTCTACAACCACACACACCCACTAAATCAGAGAAACTTTGTGTGGCATTTTAATTGCAATGCAGGGTTCTTTTAGTTCTATACATTACTTTCCAAGACTATCAGCTGACGTTCTCTATAATCATCAAAACTGTTACTTTTGTCTAAACCAAGGTAAATCATGCAGGCAGGTGTTTTGTTGCCCCCAAATTAGTCACTGTACTTAAGGAGTTGAGTACAGGAACCAAAAAAGCCATTCCAGAACTCATGGCGTTTCAAGGGACAGTCCCTTTCCATCCCCCTTTCGCCAGGCAGCTCAGAGCCCTCTTGTCCTCTGCTCCTTGTTGGGAGCCGCAGCAGTCAGACACCCCGCACAGGGCGGGTATGGAGAGTCCTTTCATTCCTCTCAGGATCATTTCAGCAGTTGAAAATCAAGTGGTTGGTTTTGGATCATAGTCTTCAATGAAATTTCAAGATTCATTTCAGGAAAGCAAGAGAGTACAGAATGCACAGATTTAGTACAAACATATCCTTCACTCTTACATCATGGGCTCTACCCTATTTTCTGTGCGTGAGTTGGGAAGTCCAGCTGGGACACAAATATAACTCCCTCACTTTGACTAACTCCATCATTTACCATCAGCAGAGCATCTGGCATGTGGAGTTTAATCAATAAAACTTTAACAAGTTGTTTCGTCTTGAGGCAGGGCGTATATTTTGTGTTTGACACCCTCCCCCCCAGTGATCTTCATTTTTGGTAGTAAATTCAAAAATATCTTTTCTGATTCACAGTCTGTCAAGGAGAAAAATATCTGAGGCTGAGCTGTATTCTCCGGCTTTGTTTGAGAAGCTGTAAGAGCTCTTGGGCTTTTTTTTAACTGTGCATGAAAAGTGCTTGACAGGCTCTGATGCCAGTAAAGTGGATTGTATACATAATGCATATCAATTCTTGTAGTGTTCGTTGATTTGGAACAAATTTAATCTTCCAGTGACCTTTCTTAAAGAACGGTGCTTTTGCTGACATTGCTAAGTATTGAATCCCTCTAGAGTGAGTATGGGAAACTTTGCACATACAGTAGCATCTTCAGTATCTTTGCTACTTGAAGTGCTTCTAATCCTACCTCTCTAGGCACGCAAAGGAAGCTGGAAAAGAAACTGGATTACCTATTAATGTGTCAGGATGTCAGGCTGTTTTTAGAGGAAGGAAAAATATACAAAAACTTGTGGAAGAGGATTTAGAATAAATCAGATGGTCTAAAGAAAGTCCAAATGTATTGCAATATTTTTCAGTATTTATAGCATTTTGAATCAAGTCCCCAAAATGCCACAGGAATAGAAATTGATATGGAGAATTTTAGTGGCACTTCTGCAACTGCTGCTTTGGGAATGTGTAGGTATAAAAATAAAAAATAAAAAAAAACATTGATCTATGGAAAGGAATTTACCAGGATCATTTGTCTAAAACTTGTTTTTTAAAGCTGTAGGACAAAACTAGATGTCATTGAACTGAAAGATTGTGGCTCAGCCCACGTTGTAAATAAAAAAATGTTTGGAATTCATTAGTGACTGACTGTGCATAAGTATTGTCCTTGATCATTTCTAGAACCATAACATTTTGAAATTGCTGCTTTAATTTTTAATTGAAACTAAATTTTAATTAACAAATAAAACATTCTGTTGTGTCAAACAAAATACTACCTAAAAACTGCACAGAAAAAAAAGTAATCCCTGTGCTGGTTGCTATAGCAGCAGAATCAAAAGCAGCCATAACAGAATGATCTTTAACCCGAAGAAGTAGAAGTGCTTTGCTGAACAAAGTACAGATTCTGGTTCACCAAAGGAATTATGTATGTGCTTATTGTCTTTTGATTAAATGGATTTCAAAGCAGGATGAAAAATATCAATTGAATCTTCCACTGATAGAAAAGAAAATAGATTTGCTGTATCACTAAGCATCATGGTATTGGTAAACCTTTTGAAAAAAGTACTTCAAGAGATTGTGGATCATGGCAGCATCTCCCTCTTCATTTCCCCACTCAGCACATTCCCCAGATGATCAGCCATGTCTCACGGTAGTGTTGGATCCCATCTGTGGCAGATTGCATTGTATAATTCCGTGAGAACCCTTCTTCCACTCCTTGTCCTTGCTTCAGCACAGCCCGTACTCACCCACATCTGCAAAGCCGCGCTCAGCTTATGTGTGCGGAAGCTCTCCTTTGCCCCAGGACATTGCTATGATATAATTATATTGCTCATCATTAGTAAGAGGCACAGCTTCAAAGTTAAAGTTGTGCTCAAATGTTTTTCTGACCTGGTACATAACTAAGCACAAGGCAGGCAAGTTTTTCTTTAGGTTCAGGTGCTTGCTGAAGTTGGAAATTATTTGAAGGAAAAAGGCTTAGAGACTACTGGGTCCTCTACTGTTTGGAGTGGTTGGGGTTAAATAGAAATTGTTACGTAAACATTTCAAGACATGCCATTAAAATATGAAAATGCAGTGGAGTTTCTGAAGTAATGAATAACCTCAGATCACTTCTCCTCACCACATTACTGACTTTAATCCTGCTGGGAAGTGGTAGCAACGAACATGGTCAGATTGGATCTGGGAATGTTACAGAGGTGTGGAAGGATGCTTCACTCGTGAGCAAATAAGAGTCAGTAGCAGTTCCACAGGAAACTGAGTACGTAAGCTTTTGCACCTGGTAGGTTACTGAAAATTTGTGTTGAATATTTGATAGATTTTGTTGAATACAGTGATGGAAATTAAGTCTTACTTCGTGTAGTCAGTAATAACTTTTTTATTATCTGTCTATTGTAGGTCGGAAATCTCCCAAATGATTATATGATAACCCTTAAATATGTCCCGAAGATGGATAGTCTGGTATGTACAACCACTTCAAGTTAATCCCAATAAAATAGCCCACTTGAACCAGTGATGGCCGTAACATTTTGTACCTAGTCCTATGGCTTAGTAAGTTACAGTTAAATAATGGTTATTTCACTTTTCGTATGCTTCGCAAGTATTCATTTAAAAGAAATGTAGAGAGATTCCTGCAGTCACTTAAAACCTTTTTAATTCCAGGAATCTTAGAAAAATGTTTCTTCATATTAAATTTTTTAACATTTTCCCTGGAAAAAGTCAAACTGCGGTATTATTTCATGATATCAATTGAAAATTGTTGCTTTCTTAAAGAAGTTGTTTCTTTCTAATTGTACTTTGGAATATACTGTAGAATGTCCTTCTCATTTCAGCCAGTGGAAATGCCATTAAAGCACAACAAATACTGAGTAGCCAATAAAGAGAACCATAAGTTCAGCAAATGGTAGCATCCGTAACTAAACAAACCAGTAGAAAGTGAGGACATTCTTTCATTCAGACATGCTTTGTATTATTCTTTCTATATAATCTCATAGTTAATACATAGTGATACTTTCAAATAAGCATCATCTACTTCTTCAAAATTTTATAACATTTTGTATTAAAAACTTTTTCATATTATCCTATTGCTTATTCCTAAATATTTTTGGTGTTTTCCTTTAATTTTAAAAAAATGTATTTAGAATGATGCATTGAAAATGCTGTCTTGGTTGTTGCATACAGTGCAACAAAAAGGAGAGAAAGAAACAAGGTGAAAGTAGAAATTATACTGAATGCTATACTGTACTATATTGTTTTAAGGAAAGAAAAAAAGTAAGAAAAGGACTAGTTTGTCAGTTAAAATATTGTGCCTGTCGTAAGAATGAATCATTGTACACATACATTGGTAGTTGGAAATCATCTGGTAGATGTAAGAAGCTGTTTTTGTGTCTGTACAAAGTTTTTATTATGAAAATCCAATTTGTGTGCGATACACATATAAAAATGCATCCTATCCTACAACATTGTAGCAAATCTAGCAATATTCCCAACTGATATTGGAGAACGATGCCAGAAGCAACATTCTCTCAGTCCTGAATAAGAAGATGGCTGGAGGAGAAGGAGGCTGTGGGATAGTGAAGGGCCCTGAGCTGTGAGGTTACGAGATATTGTGGCAGATCTGGCAGTGTTCTTATGAGTTTTTTTGGAAGCTCAGGGCTTTTACTGAAACTTAGAGTACTTTAGAAAACTCAGTTTAAACTTGACTCCTTAGATGGAAAAACTCTGCAGAACAAATGCTATATAATATAATTTAATGGAAGAATTTCCATTTCTGAAAATAGCCAATATCCAGAGAAAAAGGAAGTAAGACTGGCTGCCACCATTCCCTGGATGCGGTGTTTTTTGAAATTTGGTGATTTTAGTGCCTGATGTGATGAGATTCACGTCTGTGGAGAACAGCCGTAGCCCGAGCGCTGCTCCCCAGCCTCCGAGCTGAATGTGGCAGCTGATGGGCGAGAGCCGGGCTGGTTTGGGGCTGTTCCTGGGGAGGTTGGCACTGCAGAGGAAGAAGGCCAGGGAGCCTGCTTCAGCGATGAGTCTGGGTCGTTCTCACTGCTTAATTCTTACCTTGCTCCATGGTTCAGTTTTGGCTGCCAGTACAGTTTCTTTTCTGTAGTTTAAATTCCATGTCATCTTGCTGCATCATATCCAGAAACTTAGATCCAGTTTACATTTACAATGAGCGGCCAAGAAATAAATAGGAAGAAGAGAAGTTCAGGGCTGGCATTTCTGTATTGCCTTTGCTCGTACACCACTTTCAGTCGTGGCAGTGGAAGGTGCAGCTCTTGGCCACATGCCTCCGCAGGAGGAAGTATTCAGCGGTATTCACATCTCACTTTGCCAAATTCCTCTCTGGGGTTTTCAGGTTGTTTTACGCATACCACAGCAAAGGCAGGCTGAATAAGTTGGTTTTGCTCTGGGTTCTGCAAGGTCCCTGCAAGCTGGGAAACCCACGGCTTTGCATAAGGCAAATGCCCTTTGTTCAGCTCTGAAAGGATTGAAACGGTGCTCTGCAATTTTTTTCAATAGATTTCAATCTTCAGTGTGTGCATAAAGTGGGAAGTGTACCCAAGGTAGCAAGTCTCAAATGTACATGACTAAAGGTAGGAAGGCAGGGTGAATGCAAAGCAGATGGGAAGCCAGTGTAGTGCATGTAACAGGAACAGACTGACCCGATCCATTAAACAGAAGGGTTGTTGCATTATGCACTAGCTCAAGGCATCTGAATGGCTTTAAACGTAGTCTCGCATAGAGTGAACTGTGTAGCCTAACCTGAAGGTTAAAAGGCAAAGATAACAGCAGCAGGGGCTGAACTCAGAAGAGGAGATAAACTTCAAACTTTTAGATAGGTGTAGAAAGAAAAAGCTAAATGAGGACTACCTGGAAGTACAAGGGAAGTCAGATTTGCAATTGCCCTAAAATGTAAATCTTGGTCAAAGTTTACACAAAAAAGCAGAGTTAAACCTCCATTTCTCCTTGCAAACAACGCCACATTTCTCAATTTCAGCAGTTTCATCCCTGTGTTTGGTAAGTATTGAGATAGCAAGTGATTGCACAGCTTGATATTACTGAAAAGGAAACTTAAAGCTCTCGTGAAATACAGCTTTGTAGGTCAGAACGGTTCACTCAGAGGAGACTCCCACGCACATGCTAAACCACGGGAGCAACAAAATAGATTCCCTGCTGGAATCGCCAAATGCTCACTAGGAGAAGCGGCAAGCTTTTCCTAGTCCCTGCCAGAGGAGAATGCACACCCACAATACCTCAGAGGAAAAGGGTTTCCAGGTTTGCAGATCAGGGAAGCACAGAAGTTCTGTGTCTGTGTTCCTACACCAAAGCAGAGGAAAATTCATTGTCTGTCTCGTGAGGGCAATAGGACACAGCACAACGCATGCTGCTTGAATGGAGTAGCGTTTCAACAAGCTTTCTCCGATTTATTTCCTTCTGCCTCTTCCCTCCCGTTGTTGTGCTTGAAGGAAAAAAGGGAAGCAGAATCAATCCAAACGCCATTCATTTCACATTTTGTTTCATTCTTTTTTAAGTCATTGAGACAATTACAGAAGGTGATAATACTGACTTGCCACTTGTTGTCAGTGTGTGGGAGAGTTGTACACAAAAGTGAAAAGGCAGGTGGAGGTGAACAATGTATTTACATTTGGTTCTCTAAGCCTGGAAGCCTGATAGTCTGGTTAGTCTTTGAAAGCGTGAAGTGTGGTTTTCCTCATCAAAAACATTTACGCATCAAGGCAGAACAACACCTGTGTCACCAAGAAAGTAATTTGTCGCCCACTGATGATATTGATAGTACTGGATAACTTTTTTTGAATAAAGAATCTGTATGCAGGTTTAGTGCAGAAATTGAGTAAAATGAGATTAAGTCTAGAAGCGGATACATCGCTGAACATTTACTGTGCGTTGCAGAAGGTGGAGTGTATGGATTCGGTGGATGCTGCCCATCCACTGGGCAGCAATTGGAAACTGGTTTAGTGATACTGAGAGTACTTAGGGGTTGCCAGGCCAAGATCTTCATATCTGGCAGGCATTAATGATCCTGAGACATTTTCAACCATTGAAAAAATAGCTCACATATGGAATAAATTCCCATACCATTTACCATTGAAAATTCAGCACTTATGGGGAAGGGATTTTTAGGTACATGTTGCAGTTGTACATGCATTACCTGTATTTTTGCTGACCATATTTAATTAGGGTTTTTCCTGGGCTGGGTGGCTTTTTTATTTACTTGACTACTCTCATGTAAATCTAAGTAAAAGAAGTTAATTACTTCCCCTAAGGCAGCAAGATGAATGACCAGGTTTCAGTCACATGAACAGCTGTACAAACTTTATCTGCAAACTAATTACATAGGTGTCAGTGAAAGGATTTGAACTCTATTCCGGTGGCATAGATGTGGCAGACACTGCGACAGGCTGTGCAGAACCCTTTTGTCGGTGAAAACTCAGGAAAAGAAAGACTTTTAGATCTAGAAACTGTTCTCAGGAATGGCATTTAGTGAAAAAGCTGAACAGAAGGAGTTAACTAAGCTAACTAGTTTAAAGGTGGATAAAAGCACACATGGATTTCATGCAAAATGTTTATGGAAACCTTCCTCAGAAGAGATTTAAATCAAGGATCTTTGGGGTTAATTGAGTCATGTAAGGTAACAATAATCAAATGAAAACTCAGATTGGTTTAAAGAAAGTCTGGAGAAAATTGTTAAAGCAGTAGTTATTTAAAAAAAAAAATAGGTTAATGAAAGCATGGAAAAGGGTTCATAGTAGTATGTCCCAAGGCTCAAATTCTCAACAGACTGATGCTTAGCATTCATTAAGAATTTAATGAAGGGATGACATTTAACAGACAACCATAAATATGTCAGTATCAGTGAGAATAGAAATTTTACCAAAAGGACTGAAGAGAAAGTTGGCCACGCTAAAGACGACGAATTTTAATTTAGACTTTCAAGATAATTTAAATTGGAAAGAACAGTTTAATCTACTTTTGCACATTGAGCTGCTTAACCACTTTTTGCAAAAGTCTGATATTTAACCTACCTCTCTGTTTCTCTTTTTATCCTCTGACAGCCTAATCACTGTTGGTTGCATTTGATGGTGCCTGAATTTTCAAGGAGTCTACATAACCTTCTCCAGAAATTTTCAGATATTTCAGATATGTCTGATGTTTTAAGCAACTATTCAATCATCAATAATCTCACAAGGATAATTAATGATCTTATGGCATGCCTAGCTTTTGATAAAAATAAGGTAATCTTATACAGAATTTCTACTTTTATGCTGGATATTTTTATTTGAACTTTCTGTTGGACAGTAATCAGTAATAGTTTAAAAATGTCCAAAGCTTCATTAGATTTGTTCTCATTTCTATTCCTGTACATCTTAAATCCTACTTTGTTTAGAAATGCACTGAGTACACTCTGCTAACATTGGCTAGTCATTATCTCCTATTTCAAAGGAAAATGGCTTACAAGGAATTACAGTATATACAATGACCTGTATACAGTTATTTAAGTAGTCAAAAATGTAACTGTCATCTTTAAGATAATTAATTCATTCTGGTCTGTTTGAAACTGGCAGAAATCTTCCTTGTGCATCCCGCTTAAATTATTCATTTTGCTAGTGATCCTAATGTAAATTTAAAGATGGTGTGGTTTAAGCTATTAATATACTCTTAGTATGTGTGTGAAGCTCTGAAAGCTTCACCATGGTTTAATGAACTTTTTTATACAAAGACACAGCAAAGACTAGAGGATATCGGGCCATTTCCATGTGTTTCTGGATTCCAACAGCAGTTGAAGGAGATTCCAGGAGTCTCACTCAAGAGACGTCTGATTCGCTTCTGTGAAAATGACGGGGGAAAAAAATTAACTTTCTAATCCCTTACCCAGCTCTAACTAGTCTATCAGTAATTAAAAATAAGTTCTGTAGTCGAAGGGTTTGTCCCACTGAATAAAATGGGCGAAATCCATCATGTTCTTTAGGGCAAGGATTTCATCTTCCATATACGATTATTTTTGTCAAATAAGTCCTTAGCTGTTGTAATTGAACCTTTTTAACATCCAGAAAGAATCAAATGGACTAAAACATTCAATCTCATTTAGAGTGGCATAACCTTATAGCCTTGTCATATATTGGCATTATATTGCTTAGAGTATTTAGACATTCCCTACCTTTCCGTTTCAAACTGAATTCTGTCCAATCTTCAATGTATCTCTTTTTTTTTTTTTTCTATTCTTGTCATGATGATTCAAAGCACTCTGCTGGGATGTGGTTGGGGAAGAGGAATTTTATTTTGTAGAATGAAGAAATAAATGTTGTGTAATTCAGAGAAACAACTAGTTATTGATTTCCTCAGAGAAGAATGATCTTAGGTCTGGTACTTTCAGCACTAAGCATAGAATAATTTTGGAGCCAAAGCTAGGAAGTTTTCCTTAGTACATATTTAACCCATGTTCTTACCACTGTCCTCCTTCTTGGGAGTACAGAGTAACCCCAGGCCAAATTAAACCTGCTGGCATAAGAAACAATTGTTATGAAAGCCAGAGTCAAGTAAAAAGAAAAAAAGATAACCATCAATGATCTTAACATGGATCTCAATCTTGTTGTTTAGTCTGGCATAACACACTTGTCTGTTAGACGTGAGAGTGATTTGGCTTCCTTGTTTATAGTCCTGCTCTTATTTTTAGGTACATTATCAGGGATCTCAGCCTGCTTCTGTGCAGTAGTGTATCCCAGCTATTGTATTCTGTTCCCTGAACTCTTATGACAATAGCTGTGATTGTGTTGTGTTCCTGTGTTCAGATTAAAAGGCTCATGTGGAACATTGCAAAGTAATGTGAAATCAAAGTAATTTTTTTAATGAGGGAAATAAAAAAAAAGTCTCTTCATTTTCAGCATAGGATGGGAGACTGCCTTTCATTCCTTGGCAATTTTACACTGGATTAATAGTTTATTTCTATTTGCAAAGCTAATTTGAAATCCTTAGATCAGAGGGCTTGTATGTTTTATGAAGATTGTATACAGCAAATTTGGTCTTCTGCAGGTTAAAAATTTAAACTATTTTGTGTCATCTTTGGATATTTTTATCATCTGTTGAGGTGCTGAAATGAGCATCTCTCTTGACCTTCTTTCAAGCTGAATTCTGTATTTTACCCTAGGATTTTGTAAAAGAAAATGGTCACCTTTATGAAGAAGGTCACTTCATTCCTGAGGATTTTTTTAGGCACTTTAATAGTACCATTGAGGTCTACAAGGAGTTTGCAGACACGTTGGATAAGAATGACTGCATTCTGCCTTCAACAGTAGAAACACCAGAGAACGGTAAGATGGCTCTCATTTGGGGGAACAGAATCTAAGTAGATATAAATGGGTGATTTTCCTTTGATTTCAGAGACGCTAAGGATCTGATGCTGTACCTCCATGTCTCCTTTTTACTGCCAGTTAAAATTACTACCAACACCAAAGCTTGTATTTCTGTTCTAAGTCGAGTTCTGTCTGGCAGTAAAACTAGTGCCATCGTTCCTAGTGACATTGGTCCTTAATATAATCCAAATAACCTCACAATACTCTGCTCTGTTTCCTTTCATCCCAAATATATCCTGGATCGTCTGTTTACATTGTTCTTCTTATCTTCTATTAATGCTCTATTTAATTTTTATAAGGCAGTAAAGGAGCCTAAGATTGCACTACTGAAAGGATATGAAGCTAGGACAAGTTGTAAATTGCAGCAGCCTCAAGTCACCTCCATATTTATCCCACCCCTCCTGAAAAAGGCCATGCTTACTTCCTTTAAAAATTTTAACAAGTTCAAGTCAGGCAGTTCATTCTCATCCTTCTAATAAATGGAGGTTTTGTATTTTCTTTTCTTTTACTCTCTCTAGTGACAGCTATTAACTTTTTAATTAGGGCAACATATCCAGTTGCACAATTACACCAGTAGTAACTAGAAGTAGATGAGTGCCATAACCTAAGAATTTGTTTAAAGCAATTGTTTTTCCAGAATAGCTATTCAGCAGCAGCTCAGTGTGTAGACACATCTGCCTCTTAATAAGACTGCCTTTTTTGGCTTAATCCACTTCATAAACAGCCCTGTAGGCAGATTTTTAAAACAGCCCTATAGCCACATCAGAGTAGCCGTATAGCCCATCATCTTATACAGAGGGGACTGTATTTTAAGTTACATAATGCTGACACACTCATTTTCTATTTAGATTCCAGAGTCGCTGTCACAAAAACATTTTTGTTTCCTCCTGTTGCTGCCAGCTCCCTTAGGAATGACAGCATTGGCAGTAACACTAGCAGTAACAGTAAGTACAAGTGATTTAATTAATATATGTGTCTCCATTTTGTACTGGTAGCTGGTTGTTACGAGAGCTCAGAGGAAAAGAATGTCATTAATTGTGCAAACTAATGGGAAGTTACTTGTGCCTGATGGTGTACCATGTGTTTCTCAGCTGTCATACCAAAATGCAATGAACTTATCTAATCAAAATTTAGAGATGCTATCAAGTTACAATTATGTGACAGCTCTCTACAACTTGGAGAGGGTAGGTCTCTTCGTTTTGGCTGTCATGAGGTCTCACTAGTCATATGGCCTCAGCAAACTTGGCTGTCCCAGACTCCTCATGTTAACTCTCAGAAAAGGAAGTCCCTCCAAACGAACAGAATAGCTGTCCTAAATCGAGCCCAGGGTACTCACGTGGACAAAGAGGTTGCCTGTACATTGCATTTTGAGAGTATGTCAATCCCAAGCTTGACACCAAACTTGAAGAGAGTCCCCCTGTTTGCTTGCTGTAGTCACAGTAGGGCCAGCTCCACAGTCAGCGTGCTTTCGGTTGAGGTCAAGGACAAAGTCACTACACCTTTGGCAGGCTGTAATCTTCTCTCTGGCATGGCCATCTCCATGTTTCTCATCAGTCTTGGTCAGTGTATTACATGACTGGTCACTGACAGCTAAGAGAGCCAAGAATTGTTGCTGTAAGAGCCTCAACATTACCCGTCACAAGGTCAGAAGGTGTATAGGAATCTGAGGTGAAGAGAAACAGCGAGGTTTCAGGGACTTTTAGTGACACCATGTACAAAAAGGTGAATACTCTCTTGAGCTTTCCATGTGAACAAAAGAAAGGGATTTTCCTTAGAGGTTCCTGAAATGGTGTTTAAAGCTTAAACATGTTGTTGTTTCCCTTGTTCCTGTTTCCCAGACGCATCAGGATGGCAATGTGTATCTCTTTTACAATTTCCCCCTTTCACTTCACAAGCATCCATGTTATCTAAATGTGTGACGATGAAGTGTGTGGCTGGTACTCCTTGTGCTTAAGAAAACATGGGCAAGGAGGCAGCCTGGTGGGCACGATGGTAGCTCCTGATGGTGGGACAGATACTACTAAGACTGAGTTTCTTCTCGTGCTCCTTCTTTTGGGAATGTGTAATCCAGTTATTCTCTGTGGTTTTATCACCATGCATGCTACCTCTTAGTTGGCTCACAGCTGCTGTCAGATTTGAAGCCCTTCCTGATTGCTTTCAAATTAAGAGAAAGTCTTAAGTCATCATTCCCCAGAAGCCTTTGAGTAGAAGGTTGAAACAAAAAACACCTTCGATTACTGGCTGCCAGCCTGCCTCTCTGGAAAGGAGAAGTCTCGCTGCCATAAATTCCTCGCCGAGAGGTCACAGAGCTGGCTGCAAATAACCTGATGAGCCCAGGGCCAATTATGAGGCACCAGGAGGGGGCTAAAGAGTGCATACCTGTCTCTCTCAGGTCTGAACATGTGATAATTTTTGCTGTCACTGCTAGAGGAAGAATATTCAGCTGCAGCCTGAAGCAATGGGAATGGATCAAGGAGCCAAAAGAAAGACAGATAGATTACAGGGGCAGTTCAGGTGAGAGGAGTTTGACCCAGTACAGTAACAGGAGGGATGCCGGGCAGCGCAGCAGAGTGTGGCCCCTGTGTCTGTACTGTGGAGGGGAGTACAGAAGCAGGTTTATTAATCTTGTTTTATAACTAGAACTGATAATCAAGTAGGAAAAAAGCCTAATTAAAATAATGCAGTAAGTCAAAGAAATTGCTTGGCTGGCCATATGCTGTACAGGTGTGTTTTAACTGATTATCATTCTCTTAAGCAATTTATTGGAAAATTGGATATCTGTTAACAGCCTTATGTAGAAACGACATGAGGACTGCATGTCTGGGGCTGGGGACAGTTTGAACTCGTAATCAGATTAAATTACATTATCTTGACATTGGATGCTGACACTTTAGTTATTTGTTTGGAGTTTTTTGCAGGGAGGGACCTGTAGCATCTTTATTGGCATCTCTGCCTTACTCCCTGAAAATGGTCTTCAGTACTGATCTTAGTTTTGTCTTGGCTTTATTGCTGAGTAAGTTTTCTTTTTTACTTAATCCCTACCTTCTTGGAAGGAACAACAATGAATAAACCTTATAACTTCCCATGTGAAGGCTCCCCAGCACAGGGGACCCTGTCTGCTGGCTTCAGTACTATTCTCAGAATAGCACCACTAGATTCAAATTTCAAAAAGTAAAACATTTGGAGAAGAGGAGAAACCTGAAAAAAACATCTCCAGACACAAACTACTGCAATATTTTTTTTTAAATGACCCTCTCTAATTTTAAACAGTTTTAAATTGAGTTGTTTAAAATTAATGGTTTCTAGACCATTTAGAAGCATTCACTGTTTGCAAAAGAACCCCTCCAGATTAATATAAATTTTGAATCTATTAATAAAGTCTGTGTGGTCAGATGACTTGAACTGCTCTTAATTCTAAATTGATCTTAGACAAACCTGAAGTGCATCATCTAATAAAATTATTTGTGAAATAATTATCATAGAAATTGTATATAATATAAATTAGCTAAGTTGCGTTTTTTTCATGTTGTTGCTACATTTGTTGAAAGAGTTATATTTCATTACTTCATTGTTACTATACAACAATAAAATTAAGCTACTATAATAGAGTAGAATCTTGACTAAATCTACACCAAAAGTCTTACCCCGACTACGTGTAAAATGGAACAATTATCCCATTCTAACTTTTTTTGAATGGCAATAGTGCTGTTTTCATCCTTGTAATATTGAATGTAGATCTGTGGCGTGTTCCTACTCCATCTTTTCCCCTGTAAAATTCTCAAAACGCATCCCCCCCCCCCAATTTATTTAGGCCGGTTTGTTTTCTTCTCTTTGTGTTACATGACTGTAGTCCAATTTAAATTCCAATTAACTGTTTAAGTCCCAGTCTCACTGATATTTCTCTGGATCATTATACCATGCATAGTCTAGAGAATTCAGATGAGATGGTTCCTATGTAAAGAACAAGTGTCAGGATAAGAAGTCTTGAGTCCTGATCTCTTCTTTCAGTGGTTGAACCAAACAATAAATAGTAGTCTTTTTTTTTTACCATCAGAGGAATATCATGTTGCTCTGATTAAAGCTTGAACTTACTGGCTGTTACTAACACTTCTCACTCAATTTAGTGCCATGGTATTATTTATATTTTCATGGAAAGTTCAGTGTTGCTTTCTTCCATTTTTGCCTATAATTTCCTTACAATAATTTAGCTCTATTATTCAGTGCTGAACAGCTCAAAGAATGTGTAAACACAGAGATCTCTATAACTGTTTTTGGGAAGAAGGTCTACTTTTATAATTAAGCAAAGAATACCATAGTTTAATTCAGTAATTGCACAACAATTTGAAAATGTTCACCCATGGCTTAATGCAATTGGTGCTGCCTTCTGTGCCTTTGTTCCTTTGTTCCAACTTTATAGTTAATGGAAAACCCTAATGAACAGGTGAGAGCTGTTCTGCATTTTTATAGATAAGATCTTGTGGTAATTGTGTTGGAGCTGAGCAGAGGTAAACTGAAAATTCCTTTGAGACATATATGGCAAAAAAATCGAGCCAGTGCTTTGAATCATAATTGGTTGCTAAACCTACACACATGGCTCAAGGTGGAGAG
This sequence comes from Fulmarus glacialis, assembly GCF_000690835.1. Lineage (NCBI taxonomy): Eukaryota > Metazoa > Chordata > Aves > Procellariiformes > Procellariidae > Fulmarus > Fulmarus glacialis. Next base: position 34,411 of record NW_009212316.1, read on the forward strand.
CAGCTCAATAACTTCATTGTGTAGATGAGTGGCTTTTAATGTAAATATATTTTGTTCACAGCTTAATATCCCAATGCCCATGAAGACTATACATAAATCTACATCAGATGAGCTCACTTCCTAAGGGTTTCTTCCATAACGTGCAGAGTGAGAGCTCTGAGAGATGCTGGCCTGCTTCTGCTCCCCTTTTGCACCTTGCTGGATAGAGTCTATTTTAAGTGAAAAATATACTAACTGCAAAGCCATCAGTTCCTCTGGCATTGTCCAAGGAGTTCACAAAGTTACTAATACACCTGATTCCTCCTATTCCTTCTCCTACTCTGCCTTTACAACTGCTGGGAGTGGGAATCTTTCTGTGTAGAGCTCTAAAGTTTCTAACAGAGGAAAAGGTCCTTATGGAAGGAATAAAAACCTATTGGCAGCCAGCTTGCTTTCCTTATGTCCCTTTTCTTCATTAGGACACAGGTCCCTGGGAAGTTCTCCAGACTGAAAATTCTCCAACCTGTTCTGTTATACATGCTACTATAAATAAAAGGCATGTGAAGAAACCTGCCATGACTCATGTCATTCTCTCCAGATCTTTCAAGAGACTGGACTTGAAAGTGAAATTAAATAATCTATTGTTGTTTGCTTTTTAAGGTAGTTATGGGTTACTTAACTTTCAACTTAATTCATACACTATCAAGTTATGAAAAAAAATCTGTTGTCATTTTTCAAAGGTAGGCTGGGGAGGGTGTCACAATTTGACTGTATTTAGGCTCTGTCCCTGGGTTGCAGGTCCCCACATGGAAAGCTAATTTTGAATTCCTTTCAGTTTTCCACAGATGCTGAAGAAAGCATCTGCATCGGAGATATCTTCTTAGAAATCAGATTTTTCAACTTTTAGATACCTCATTGTAAAGGGTTGTCTTCTGTTGTCTAAGACTCTCTAAAGTTTGTGAAAAATAATGGTAAAAATAAGGGTCATTGATTGCCCGGCATACAGAACATTTCTCTAGAAGTTCATGTAAAAATTGGCATGCTTGCCATGACATGCTGCCCAGCATTGCAGAGTAGGCAGAGGATTTTTGAGGTTATACACTCTACCATAACATGTTATCAAATAAATTATGCTCTATATGACCTGAAGAGTTTTTCCTTTGATTTTTATTTCACTTTTCCATTTTTTCTGAAGTTTGCAGGGCAGAATCCAGAAAATGTGACCATCCCCATAGGATTTACATATTTCAGTTGTATAACTTAGCGGTCTGTCACTGGGAAGAATGGCTAATGGTATTAGGCAAATCAGCATTGCATTTTTCTTGACTAGAGCTCAGGAGCAATATAGGAATTTTCTTCTGAGAATATGCTGAGAATACAATTCAGATAAAGTAATGACAGGAATTTTTTTTGAGATGTTCAGGCTGGCTCTACCCCACTTGATTTTGTCCAGATTTCTTGCAAGTCAGTTCTGCAAGCAAACCTCCTCTATGCCTAGTCTGGGACGGACAGTTTGAGAAAAGATATGCCCCTCCAGATAATTTCTGCTCTTGGTTTAAATGTCCAAGCAGACAGAGGCCGACTAAGCTGGTGTTCACCTCTGTAGAACTTTGTGTGCTATCTTTCCCTTCTCCTCTGTAGACAGATTTCTTTCACGGCAAGCTAGCATTCGTTCTGCTTGACCGATGTTTCCTTTTAGTGTGCCGAGTCTATAGTCAGAACCTAGAGTTTGTAAACAGTGTGTGAGATACAGAGATATAGGTAATATATGAGTATATGAGATACAGACTTTTTGTTTTCTTACTTTTTATTTCTGTCTACCGTGACTCTAGAAAACACAGCTGAATTTCAGAGATAAAAAGAACATTTGTGTAAAAACTTGCAAAATGTCAACCAGAAAATCTCAGAGAGTTAAAATGAGTTGCTAGTTAATTATGAGAATGCTCCTTTCTAAAGTGTTTTCTTAGAGGCTGTTTAATAATGTACTAAATGCATATTGCTTGACCCAGTATATCATATCATACGTGTTAGACATTTGCTGTTTGCATGAGTCACAAAAATTTCTAGTGCTATCAGTCCATTTTCATTTCTGTATCTAATCACCTACACTTTTCCAGTGCTCACAGTTTGGTTCTTTTCCTGTAATCTGACAATACACCCACCATTCGAGCTGCAGACACCAAATCTTGAAATGAACCAAAACGGGGTGGATGGTGCCTAAGCTAGCAGTCCCCTGTGGCTTGCTTTGCATTTCAGAAGGTGGATCCCAGGGTGACTCCGTAGGACTTTTCACATCCTGCTCTTGATTAAATAACTGGAGGGCCACATTTTAGTCTCAGCATGCATACAGCTCCCTGTGAGGGGAATGGAATTGCTTGTGTACATAGAAGACTAGGGTTGGGGCTCTTCTGTATAAAATGTAAAAAGCTATCAAGAAATGGTAACAACAAAATAACACACAGCTAGACTTCAAGGTACAAGGGTTTGATCTTACTGAAGTCAGCTGACCTTTCCAGACAGACACTGGAAGTGAAGTCAGGCTTATTTTGTTAAATTAACCTCCCTCGAGAGGCCTCATGTTGGTCATTGATTAGTGGCAAGGCAAAGTGTCTATCTGCAGTCAGTGGGATGTGTCTTACGGAACTTAAGCAAATGCACAAAGTGACAGATATATTCTCTTCCAAAGAATTATTTTGTGTTACAAACAAAGACCTTTAAAAATTGATAAACCCAAAACTTTGAAGTGCGGGAAAGAGAAAATTCTCTACAAATGACAAAAAGAGAATTAGTGTTGGAACTAATCAACACAGCTGTTTCAGAAATGGGAGGAGCATCCCTGTGGTCAAAAATTTCCTGTGATATTTTGTATTAAGTGCACCTCATGTACACAGCACTTTGAAGTATGTGTTCTGCTATTTAAGATACTGTTATGTAGGTGGTGCATAAAAGTCCTCTTGCTAATAGTGTTGCCCTGAAGACAGTTTTCTGCTATAAATCTGTCTTCACTAATGAGAACATCTGTAATTACAGAAGAGGCACTTGACTTCGTTAGCAGCTCCAGCCTGCAAGGGATCAGCATAGCACTGACATCGTTGCTGTCTCTTCTTATTGGCTTTATTTTGGGAGCCATATACTGGAAGGTAAGAAATATTACATTTGATTGTTTACATAGTGATACAACATTTCTTAGCTACGGGCAGGCAGGAAGAACAGAACCATTCTGCATTTGAAAGCAAGAGACATCTCTTTTGATCTTCACTGAACTGTGTGACATACAAATGTAAATCTATGTTGTCAAATTCTTGAATTCCACCACCAAAGTGCAAATCCTGTCTTATTAGCATGATAGCTGTCTAATTGGAAATAAAAAACATGGGATTCCCCCAATTTCCCAGTTCTTCTATTATATCTTGAGAAGAGGATTCTTTTGCTTTTGCCCCTTGTGCCCCTGCCTACAATACAAAGGCTTTGATAGTAAAATTATAGCAGTAGCAGATGTATGTTAGAGGACAAGATTTGACCTACATTTTGCAAGATGACTTTGATATTGAAAATCTGAAGCAAACCGAAACATACAACAATTGTTTAGGGAGTTGTTAAAGAAAGCTTTAGAACATTTATATTTAATGCATTTTTTCCTAGAAAACACATCCCAAATCCAGACCAGAAAGTGATGAAACTACGCAGTGTCATGACTGTCAAGAGGAAAATGAGATAAGGTATATTGTTTTACCTTATATGCATACATACAAATGTAAGTTTATCTTTGAGACTACTTCCTGAAGGTTTCTCTCTAGCTCTAAGACAAACACAAAAAAAACCAAACACAGGGTCTTGCTATAGAGGCAAAATGTGTGCTTAGAGTGTGTCCTTTAAAGAAGCTCCTAGTTTAAATATAAAAATTGACATGGAGGAGATTTCTGTATACAAAATTTTATTAACAGGACATTACCTTTACTTTATCTGTCCTTATTCCCACTGTGAGAAAGGATTGCTGAGACCTAGAGGGGAAGCAACAAAAAAAAGTGAATTTTGTCATTTGCTGTGTGGTGTAAAGCTAGGTTGATATTATGTAAATAAATAGAAAACAGTGTCTTCCTGGCTGTGCTTCTAAATCCTTTAAAATATTTTTTACATTAACATTTTTTATGTTCTTTCAGTTTTTTACATTCCCCGGGGTATATGTATATAAGCATCTATGTTTTGGGGGGTTTTTTAATGTTCATAGAAAGCTAATGAGAACTCATTCAAATCATAACAACTTCATGAGGTCATCCTGAAATGATTCATGGCTCTATTCATACTTAAACACTGCTTTATCTGATTTTTAAACAGAAAAAATTCTGTGTAACTCAGTCAATCAAATATACCTTAGAAATAACAGTTGAAGACATTCAAAGTGGCTTAGACATGACTTGGGCAAAGAAACCTGTGAAATTCAGAAAAGGACTTAAGGATATTTTCAGTTAGAATAGGCCATGCTAAAGCATTTTGAGAGTATTATTTAATCTCATATTTCAGGGTGTTTGGTCAAATTTTAACTATGAGGGATTAAGGGAAAAATCTGATGCAGACAGCAGAAGGAGACATCTTACCCTGTAGGCTTCTCACACTGTGTGAAATGCCTGGTGCTGCCCGCTGTTGAAGGCAGGAATGGGCGAGGTTCTGATCTAGCCATTTTGGTCACAGGAGCTGAAATTTTCAGTGTTTAAACTTTCTAGAATAATACATTCTTATAACAAATTTTCTTCAGGTACAGTACGTAGAATGGAAGACTGTGTATTCACCAAGTATATTAGCTGCCACAAATAACTCGTCCTGCACCTCATCCTCACAGGTATAAAAACTTGTGAAATGAAACGTGCATCTTCCTTTTAACTTCACAGGAAATATAAAACATTGCTTTATAGGTGGAAAGGAGGAAAGAGGAAACAGAACAATTAGTTAAATGCAAGAAATGGCCTTAGCAGGAAATTTAAACAGGTTACATTCTCCATCAGATGTCTTCTTAAATATATGGCGTATGGTTTTTTCCTCCCTCTTCCCTGAGAAACCTGTAATATTCCTCTGTATCTGGGAAGACCTATTACAAAACATAAATTCTAATACTTTGGGTTCCCTTCTATTACATGTAAATATTTTTTATTGTAACTAACTGATAAAACCTTCCGTTCTATTTCCTTGAAACACTAGCATTGTAGTAATAAAGTACCTTTCTTTTTTCAGTATGTTGCAGCAAAAAGAAAAAGAACATCTACAAGTGTAGCTGTTGCTTTTTCTCCCTCAACACTGTTACTGTTTCATGTACTGGTAAGTTGTTACGATTGAGAGTCTTACCATAGGCTTAATAACTTTTGGCTGCTGAAATGTAAAGTGATTCAGAGTGCATTTTGGGAAAAAAAATAAAATAAAACAAAACTTGTTATCAGTAGGCTTCGTTTGTACCTAAGGTCTTTAGCTGCTAATGTAATTAATCCTGTATCATTAATTTAGGCATTTGACTTTTAACCTAAATGTTACAAAATGAAATATGCCAGAATTCCAAAATTAAGGACAGCTACTGCTTCTCCTTTTTGGCATCAGAGCCAATACAGAGAAGTCTTCAGCTGTTGTTCTACTCTTTTCAAAGCAGCGTGACCTAAAAAACCCAATCCTTAAACTAGCAGGTGGATGTAGGAGAACAGGCCAAGCAGAGCAGAGCTTCTATTAATTGTTGTTTACTCAGCACAGTTTGCAGGCTCTGTAGCCTTATCAGATACATCATTCTTGCTTTAGCAAGTAAGGGTGAGCAGCAAAGGTGAGTGAGCTTTCTCGGCCCCAGCAGTCCTCTGCAGAACGGTGCACATCTCTGGCCAGGGGCTTCTTACTGCAGGAGTTGTGCTGTACTTAACCCACGGCATCTCCGGCAAGCGTCTGGAAGATTCAGGCAGCGCTGAATGCTTCATTTTATTGTGTGGGTGGAAGGAGCAGTGTAAGAATATAACAGGCAATCCAGGTTTTACAGTTTATCCTGTAGCAGTCACTCTCAGGTGTATTCCAGAGTATTCGTTGTGTTCTAGTTAGCTACAACTTGAGAGATTTCCAGTCTCTCTAACTGCTTTGTTCTAACATCTGCTCACTGAGAAGGGAAATCATCGCTGCATTGGACAAGTCGTTTGATTTTTCAAAAGATGTAAACTCAGTTTGATATTGGCTTGTCCAGATGACTTCAAAGGGAAGTTTGCTGCCAGAGATTACCAGATACCAAAATGCACAAACATAACAGTTATGTAAAACCATGAGAGCTGTTTCATCACCATAGATGACATCAATAAGCTTTTGCAGGCAAGTGTGTTCTTGGACCAGGAAAGTACATCTTATACCAGTTTGTTGAATTTATCTATTTTCAAAATTATAAGAAAAAATGTCTGTGCTATATGTCTGTGGGAAGCTCTACTGTTTAGTAGTACAGAGAGGAAAACTAAATAGCAAAATTATAATTTCTGTTTTTCTCCTCAGGCAGGTAACAGTTCCATGTTCGCTTCATAAATGAAGCAGCTTTAAGCACATTCGTATTCCTTCTGGAGTGACAGACTGAGTCTGCATCTGTTGTTGCTGCCCATGACTCCACAGACATGATATAGAAGTGAGGACAATTTGTGTTTGTTACTGTGAAACCAACACTGAATTGAACAACAACAAGAAGAGTGTGCACTTAGCAGGACTGTATCTCATGTGAATATCTACCTTGTGTGGCGTTTGGGGATTTTTAATTGCATTAATACTTGCAGCTGACTATGGCAAAGTACATGTCCTGAACAAAACACATCTTTCAAATGCCTCCAACTATATGTAATCATTGAAAGTCATGAATACCTTTGCATCCTTAATTTAAGTTCTGTGTCCTCTACCTTACCTTGGTGTCTTCAGATGGAGACCTCTGAACTGACAGAAAATGCAGAAGTGGATACAGATAACATACTCTTCAATATTGTATATAAAACTTGAAAGCAAAGTCATGCTATGGACCCATGTTCTAGCCTTTTACTTTCAAGGAGCTGTGTTTATGCCTGGCAAAAGTCATGTGTACAGCAACCTGTAGTCTCTGTTGGGTCCCAGGTGGCTGGCTGGCTGCCCCAGAAGGCCTCAAGAATTCATCAGCATTGGTGGTCTCTGTTCAGGAGAAGGAAATATTGGATGAAGACAAAGCAAAAAGGAGGTGAATGTACCTCAGAGAGCTTCGAAGCCTTAAGAGTAACTGCTGGGTATGTGAACACTAGTGAATTTCCAGCCATGCCAAGGGAAGGGAAAGTAAAGAGTCTGAATTGCGTTCAAACGTCAGAATAAAGACAAACCCATGAAATGCATTTTAAATGCTGAAGATGCATGCCATTGATACATTGTCTTTAAATGTATAGCATAGAAAATCTGAAAGATCCTGAGAGTGTATGTAGCTTTTACTTACATCAGCTGTAATTAATGTTTCCATTGTGTTTTAAATGATTAGTAAGCTTTAATATCCTGGCATTCTCCACTCTTAAAGTTAATTCTCTCTAAACAAAAGAGAAAGGCTTTATTTCCCACTTGTCTTCTGCATCTGCAACTGATGTTGTTATAGCATCCATGGAAACTGTACAGGACTGATGTACGGATATGCATTTTCAAGTAAATCCTAAAAATACCATGGTAAAATTTACAAGTGTAGTTGTATATCTTTTCATCCTGGCTCTTTCAAGATAATGGGTATGAATTATTTATCTGTATTAGGGGTTTGTACTTCAGAAGGTAAAGATGGCTCACTTCAGAAGGTAAAGATGGCTCACTTCAGATAACAGACTGTCATCAAACTGACTAGGTCAGCAAGAGTTTTAGTTTAAGTAACTTGAAAAGTTAAAAAAAAAACAACCACCCTTTTAATGTTTTGCATAAAGTTGGAGTTCTCTTTAAAGTATATTGTTACTTAATTTTTTAAGAATTCTTGTGGAAATTTTAATCATCTGCTGAATTTTCTGAGAACCATGCATAAAAAGAATATGACATACATGTAATATATACGTGTGTGTGTGTGTGTGTGTGTGTGTGTGTATTATTGGTAAAACTGATTCATCTCTCATACTTACCAAAAAAGAAAAAACCTCAAAACTTCACTATGTTTGATGACAGAGATTATGTGTGCATGTAGTCACTCTGCATGGAATTTTGACCCTACTGAGATCAATGTAAAAACTTCTTGTGAATTCACCGATACAAGGATTTGATCATAGGGAACTATTTTTTATTTATACTGAGGCGTTTCTGCACTTCCTGGAAGTCAGAAAAGGGTCCTCAAGTCCTTCCCAGCTGATATAAATTAGCATAGTTCCACTAACGTTAACAGAGCTTTGGGGTTTCCATCATCTGAGGAACTTCTCTTAGGTTAGATCAAAAGAAGCTTAATGTGAGAATTAGGCCTTCATTTTTGTTCAGAAGATGCTGGAGCACTCACCACTTAATAAGAAATAATCAAGGTTGCTCATGACTTCTAAAAAGCAAGTGCATTGCAAATTCTAGCTCTGGAAAAATCAAACAACAGAATTCCCCATCTGCAGCTCAGTCTCATTTGACATTGTGGAATTCTTTACTCACAAGGCCCTCAGATTTTGTGTTTCGAACTTAATTAAGAGTTACCCTGAAAGAAATATCAGCATGACCTAACTGATGGGAAATTTGCACCTTATTGGTAATGCAGAAAACAACTGCATATTGATTTTGGCAGAGCAGAACAGTATCCACAGTAAATGGAAGCAATTATCCTTAGGCATTTTACAAAAACCTTGAATACTTCATGTTGCTATACAATACATTCTCAAAGCAAGCTTATGCATTTGAAGTTTTACAGTATTTTTCTTAGATTCAGTTAAATAAAAATCTTGTATTTATTAATGTTCTTTGTTCATAAGAATGTTAGTTTTCCTAAATACATTTTTTCCAGAAAATCAAATACACAATAATGCTGCACATTGGTGTGCCCCAAATTATATACTTTGATATTCAAATGCATGATGTTTTAGGCTCCTTAGTCTACTGGTCAATACTAAAGAAAACATCAGTTGTAAATTGAAACATACATTAAACCCAGATAGACTGCTGCAAAATGTTCACCTTCCAAGAGTAACATCTTAAAATAGTAGCTAAGTCACTTTCAAATAATGTCAGATACTTTAATCTCTTCCATGGAGCAAGGCAAATTTAAGGCTACGTGAGAACAGAAAGAAAATTCATGTATAAACCTTCCAGCTTCACATCACAAACATTGTTCTTTGAATATGCACCAAAGTAGTACGACACATGGAGCAGCAGAACTGTTGTTGGAGCTCATGGTTTTCCTGTTCTTCCCACCCCCTTTTGAGAGAGCTGAACAAAACATTGGGTGTTCTCAATCATTTTGCAAAGCAGAAGGACACTTCTAGACGTTTGTGGATACAGCGGATGGCATGGCACTTGGAAATGTGGTTGTGAAATTATTTGAAAATTTCAGTTTGTTTACCCATTGAGGAGGCCCTTACTTCAGATTTAGTGAAATTTTGAAAGACTACTGACTTGTGAGACATCTTTGAAATGAATGGAAATAGAGTAAGTTACTGTTCAGTGGGAGTAGTAATGGCAGAAATAGTCCTTTAATTGCTTCTTTATCCAGTTGTAAGCTATCTAACTTCTGAAGAGTTATCAGTTTTCCAGTCTTCTTTTTGGGTAGACACAGCCCATGCATTAACACAGTTAGAAAATGACCGCCCTTTCTCTTAAAATGAAATTGGAGAAAAGCGAGTGTTGTATTTTTTATATAAATGTCAACCAAATTTCGTTTTTAGATATCTGTGGTTTTGTGAGAAACTAACATTTTTAGGTTTCCTTTGGAGTATTTGAACTTTGCATGCAATTAATAGTGGCCTTGTGAGCATAAAAAGCAGGTAGTGATATACTGAGTAACTCAATGTGTTATTTTAGATGTGTGTTTACTTGAATAAATTAATGGTACTTATTTCATCACAAGGTCATTTTATAAGTAAGCTTATAAGTAAGCTTATAATATGTGCTATACTATGGAGTATGTGTACAACCTGCACATTTTTTAGATTCTGATCCTCACCAGCTGTTTTCTCTGTTGCTCTCTCTTTGTAAAACACTGAAACTGTTCAGTACACACAATTCAACTATTAAATTGAAAAGCTAAATGTATACATAAAACACAGATATTTTGAGTTAGATTTACATTTAAGAATTATCCAACATTCTTCAATTCAGGAATCTGATTCAACTGTCTATTAGATGCAGATCTACAGTAATGGTGGCATGTTGCTATTATGTTATGAAATTGATGGAACGCGGAAACTTCAGACTCTTTAGTGATAGAGACACAGACATTTGCTGGTTGTATCATGGGCAAATTCATTTATTTCGATGTAAATGTCAGCACAGTCTTGCATAGTTACATTCTGACTGAAGGTAATCAACAAAGTTTATAAAATGTGATGTGTATGTATATATGTGTCCTCTTAAAGATAGATGTTTTCCCTGATCCTTTTTTATACCAGTTCAAATTTGGAATTTACATTATATACATATACTTTATTGTTCTAAATAAAGATATTATGCACTGCCAAATAATTAGTATATTGCTTTCTGTCAGTCCCTTTTAAGACCTTTTTTTAAGTCCTGTCATCTCCTGGAAGAATTTTCTGCCAGAATGTATGCTACTAGATGTAAACTCCTTCATAATACATTTCATTTCTTAATCATGCATTTTGATATGTCCTCATTATCAGCCTCTGGTGCTGATCCATACAGTATCTGTGATTATGAAACTTATTCCAACTTCAGAATTAAAAGTTTCTTGTAGCTTCTTCATGAGCTTAAATTTTTTTTGTGCCCTGCTTTAGACAGTTTTTCACATCCCATTCTTGCTATTAACCACATATTGGGATTTTAATTTAATTTACCACTAAAAAGTCTGAATGTTGTTGATGCACTTCTTTTGCAGTAAGTGGCATTTACCAATTCAAAAATTTATTACAAATAACAGGGTTTTCCAGCTGAGACCAGAGCTTATCCCGTAAGTATGGCATCCTGCCTTTCAGGTTTCAGCAGTTTATTGTGGCTTTTCAGTAAGAAGCCAAGGACAGGGGATGAGGTTGGGAGGAAAAACTGAGCTGCTCAAGGAGCTGTGGCACCTCTCCCCTCCTGAGAGCCCATGAAAGGATTCCAGCCTAAGAGGAAGAGAGAAACCTGCTGAGGCTTTCAACCTACCTCAGGGAGAGGTAAGGAGCCTTGGAAGAAAGAGAAGTGAAGCTGCAGTAGGCAGATATAGGGGGTTTACAAATAGGAGTGAGGTATAAACAGGACCGATGAGAAAGAGCAGAGAGCAGGGTTAATGGGCTGGGAGACAATGGAACGGGATTTGGGGATGGCAGAATTTAGCGCGTGGACAAGAATGAGAGCTGTGGCTGTTGGTCTGGATGCAGCAAGAAGTGCAGAGCTGATGGGCCTGAAGAAGGCCATGGAGCAGCGGGGCTCTGCACTGATGGCGTAGCAGAAGTCATGGCCTGAGGAGCAGGACTGGTGGCTCAGGTGGGTCTCAGGTACGATGGGCACTCAGTCCTGCTAGGGCTAGGTGAGCACCACAAAGCTGCAGAGGCTGGAGATAAGCATACTTCGTGAGGAAAGCAGCATTAATGTAACAAAAAGGAGGCAGACTTGACCTGGAAGTTCAGGAAGGCAGAATTAACAGGAGGGTACCTGGGAATGAGAAGTGAGAGCTCTCAGCTAACAAAACAGCTCTCGCTGAAGTCAGGAGCTGGTAATTGTAGCATACATAGATGGAGTAAAGGGTAAGGGTGAAAGTCTGGGAAAACAGATGTAACTCTTCAGCTAAAGAGACACCAACATAATGTTTTTGGTAGTCTGACTTACAGTTTTTGGTGCCTTATGCAATGCTGACTACTCCCCAACACCACCACCACGTAATCTGAACCCTGGAGACTTAAATGTGCAAAGGGATTGAGAAAAATATTTACCTTCAGTTTTCCAATTTCAGTGTCTCCAAAACAATGAATACAAACATCTCGTTCAGTGGACAAAACCAAAGGCAGTCTTTGTCCAAGGCATGGAGAGCATTAATCATGGCATTTTCCCACTTCTGTCAAGCAGAAAAACAATGCTTATTATAATAAGTTACTATTTCTTGATAGCAACACATTTGAACAGCCTAACACTTCCATGAGATAACAGTATTTTAGATGAGCTGGATATGTGCCTGCTCCACATACACTCCATGTTACACTCCAGTGTAATTTTATTCCATGGTAACAAATGTGCGTTACTAAACATATTTTTGCCCAAAGTTTCTGAATGGTAATACGTAAGATTTTTTTGGTTTTAATGAGACGGCTTGTTTCAGGATTTCACACTACATTAACAACTTATAGAACCACTTCTTTACTACTCTTCATGTAGCCCTTGATGATAAATTTTCTTCCAAAGTTCAAACTTTTCTAAAAGGGATTAAGTTTCCCAATAACTACACTGAAGCACGTGCTAACACAATCAAGTTTCATGTTGTTATATGCTTAAAGGGAATCATTATGTGCTGGTGCACAGTAGAAAATAAGGCTAAATTAAAGCAGACTGCCAAAATTGTGAAGAGTGAGAGAATGGAAGTTTAGCTCTCTTTTTCCTCCACCATATCCTGAGGAAAGTTATTTCAACACGTAACAGGAAAAATCCTAAACGCGATTACAGTTCCCTTGACTTGTGGCCCTTTCTGCAAGATCCCACGATAAGCAAGCAGGAACTAAAAATACAGATTAGACTTTTTCCAGACGTGAGCCTTGGGCTTCTGGCCAGTCACAAAATACAGGGACAATTTTCATTCTTTTTTGGCAAAGAAGATATTTTCTTGAGCTCATGGAAAAATATTCGACTGAGATCACAAAAGCCTCTTTGTTTGTCACCAGTTCTGCTGTGCAGGATAATAGCATGATAGTAAAATTGGCCCAATTAAAGTAAAGAAGCTGCAGAGCAGAATGTATAGCTTTTGTCAGTTTAAGTGACTACCCCAAGTGACAAAATGTCATCTTAGAAATTTCACCTTGTCATCTCCTACATTGTGATTGATGATTATTAGGACCCCACAGGTTATTTAATCTGTCATGTTCTTAAAGTTAAATATTTTAGACCTTCCTTTTTCTCAGCAATGCTGTCATCATTAACAAAACACAGAACAGCCTTCACCTTTAGAAATGACAAAATGGGGATGTGTCTCAAAACCAATTAATAGCATCAGTGAAGGCAGAGACAGCATCTAAATCTTTTGAATTGCATCCTGGAGAATAATGCAATGAGTTCTTTGGGGCAATTACTCCTTTGCCAGAAGTTGAGAAGGAAGTATCCCTTCAACACAGTGGTACTGCTCAGCAGTTTTAAGTTGTTTCATACTGTTCCAGAGGAATCCAGTTGCCTCAGACAGTAAGCACTGTGTTTGCTTGATTTTGTTTTAAATGCTTTAACCTTTGGATCAAACAAAAAGCTGTGCAAATGAACGATGTTGTTATGTGCTGTAATTGGGTACTTACTACATTTCAAACAGAATCACTGATACACAGCAAAGTTTTAAGCAGGCATACTAATGTACCTGTAATGTAGTGTGTGCATGTGTGTGGGATGGAGGGTGCTGGCGGGGGGGTGGAGGAGGAGGTGGTGTTTGGATTTAGCAAACTTTACAGGCAACTACCATGAACTTCAATCATACGCCCTGAAGGAACGGTTGCGTGTTACAGAATCGGTTTACAAATCCAACCCTTGGCAAGAGCGAGCCTCCGGATTGCCAAGTCCCATGCGCGGATCAAAAGGCTTGCTGGGCGCCCCACCCTGCGCTGCACTCCCCAGCCATCGGCAGCTCAGCACTGTCACAATTCCTGCTCCATGGCTGCACGTGCCAGAACCACACGCACCTACCGCGTCCCTGGGGGCACCTATAATGAATCCACCTATACTTCCATATAGGCCACCAAGGTTATTTCACTGACAATCAAAATCCAGGTCTGGGTTGCACGACTCAAACAGGTCTTCTGCATTTTAACTTGGACCATAACTGGAAACTCCCCAAAGCCGCAGGTTTCCTCTCTTGCACACATAAACCTTTGTGTCCTGTTGCTGTCTAATCCGTCCTTCAGCCCCCATCCTGATTCCCTGTGTTCTCCTGTTGAGTCATACTCTGCAATTAAAGCCTCATGTATCCCAGTTGTGCTTAGCAGCCCTACCGTTAGCAGTTTTTATGTAGGCAGTAAACATTTGAGCTAGTATTCAGGAAGAACACACTTCAAATTGTTTAGCAAAAGATTGGACTTCTAAAATTGTCCCAGATGGCTTAATCTCAAAAGTTGCTGTATTTGTAACTCAGATGATGGGTGAAGTGACCACGATCACCAGATGCGGACACAGTACAGCTACAATGCGGGTATTGCTAGTCTGACTGCAAAATGACTGCACAGCTGTAAGCATGCAGGCTGCAAGCACTGAAACTCCCTGTGAGAGTTTCCTCAGAAAAAGAAAAAAAAAAAGGTTATGCTGCATAGCATAACCCTGTTTTCCCTTAAAAATATCTGCCCATCAGATTTAAGATAGCAACAGCTGGTCAAGTTAATCAGCTGCTTGTTTGTGCGATTGGTTCTCATAGAGTTCCTGTTGATAAAACTGCCTGAACAGACTGACTGAAGTCTAACCTCTCCTTGTGGTGAACCTCTTGCTGGTCTTGCTCAGACAGATTATAGCCTGAGCTCATTTTGCTGGGTTTCTTCTTGCTGCATCCCCACCAGCTCCCATGACCCTCGCCTCTCCATCCGTGAGTCAACTCAGCCCCTGCGCACTTCCCACCCCTTACTCCGTGTCCATTACCCAACCTTGCTGTGTTGACCAAGGCTGAGGAGCAGCGTGTCTTTCCTGACCCGAGACATGCAGCACACCCGGCCCAGCACCTCCTGCACCTTCTTATGGCCATCCAGTAGTCAGGCTTGCATGCTCTGACCAGTCAGACACCAAGAGGGAAGCATACAGTCTCAGAGGGCAAACAGCATCCACTGCCTCTGCACCCTGCACCAGCACCGCTGATCCACAGGCTGTGGGAAACCATGCCATGCTTGTCTTTAGCTTCCCTCTGCCCTGGTCTCAGAAGGCTTGCACTATATTTTGCACAGCCACCCTGATTCAAAGGGAGAGAGGAGCACAGCCTTGCTCCCAGCCTGGCAAGCAGGAGGTTGAGAAGCCCTTTAATTTTTCCACCTTCCCATGCAAATGCTTTCATGATTAAGCTATTGAGTAACAGGAGAAATATCTGTCGTTCTCCCTGTGTGCGGTGATGGGGAGGCAGATGCCTAATCCCCGATAGTAAAAAAAAAGAAGAAAAAAAAGCAACATTTCTAAAGAAAATGTAAAAATAAGCAACAATGCAGGAAGTCAGTCCGACTGAATGCAACCCAAGACTGTTGTCAAATTTCCTGATGGTTTTGTAAATGCCATGTCTAAATATCATGACAGTACTTAAAAATAAACTGCAGAATTTGACTTTTCTACATTTTTAAGATTAGAAAAACATAATAACTCTGAGGAACTGTACAGCAGCAAAAAAAGTTAAATAGCTTTCACAAAAATGGTAATGTTTTAAATTCTACTATATCTGCATACCTCTGTATATAGTGACAGCAAGCAACCCAAAAAATTAAGAAAGCAACATCAAAGAAACAAGTCATGTTGTACAGCAGCTCTGCACTTGAGATTAGGTTTTGGAGGTTTGCAGATAATTTATTTTTTAGATGCATGCAGTTTTGTGAATGAAGTAATGAAGAAATACTTATCTACAGGTCCTGGAATACTATAACTTCTTTGGAAGGACAGAATAAGTATAAAAGAAGAGGAGAAAGTAGCAAATTATTAATTCATATTAACCGGTTAATTATATGAAACTCTTGCATATAAACCATAACATTTCACACAGGGACTTCTGAATTTAATCTGCCAATTTATAATGGACCTTGTACGTTGCAAATTTCCTTTTAATCTGAACTGAAAAAGATATGAAAGCAAATTTACAATGCAGAAAACTATTAACTGTCATTATGTAAAAAATTGATTTCATTTCCACTTCAAACTTTTCTGTGTGGTTCTATAAAGTGATAACAGTGCTCTAATAAGGACAGAGTTCAACTGCAGGAGACAGAGGCAGCCATCATATGATTTTGGCAATTAAAGAAAGCATTTGAAATATCAAAACATGCTATCTACTTGATAAGATATTACTCTTCTAGAAATGTAAAAATTTGTTCACGGAGGAAGCAGCAAAACAAGAAAACACAAGTTTTTTCTTTGAAGAGTGTAAGATATCCTTTCTGTTCACAACCATTTTTCTGACCTTAAATACTTCTCTGCTGTATCAGTAAGGTATTTAACTGGCTTTCAAAGCCACCAAATACATTTCTGAATTGAGCTTAATTCATGAGTGATTCTTCATGAATTCTTTCCAGTCTCATTACAAGTTTCTGTTTCAACACATGAAGCTTAGCACTTCTGGAAATCAACAAAAGCTATAGCTCTAGTAAAAAACTATCTGCAAAGAAGTCTCTAGAGGCTGTGTGTGTTACAGTTTCCCACCATTTATCACAGCTCCTCTGCCTGAGGTTACTGCTTTCAAAGCAAAGCTGGCAGAAAAGCTCAGGTAAGCACTTCTCACCTGTTTTGATACAAAGTCAACCAGGCCAACTTGAAACGCTTTAAAAACCGCTGGCATTTAATAAATGAAGCTGAGGTAGGTGATACAATGCTGCAAGGGCTGAGGACCTCTCTCATCATATATTCTGCCAGCCCTGGAGGGAGAGACAACGTCCAGCAAAGGATTGCTAATGGACACCTGAGTATGTGAAAAATCACATCATAGCCTGCAGCAATCATCTGACTGCAATCTGCTACTAAGAGTAAACAAACAAACATGCCAACAGAGCGAGCTGGCAAATCACTTATCCAAAGAGCAAGCATGTTGTCTGAGCATAGCCACACAAAAGCTTATACTTGGTCGTACTATATGATCTTCAGAAATATCAAAGCACAATCTCCAGTTTTGAAGTTAGTCCCTAGAAAACTAGATTTACAATAATCAAGAAGATGAAACCCTCCCTTCTTGCCTAATTTCCAGTTACATGAGGCACACTTTGTTCATTCCAGGCAGTGTTTCTCAATGATAGCCAGGACCTCAGAACAGCAGTGGGGCAAAAATAACCAAATCCACCGGCTGTTGCAGCTGGAAACAGATACAGAAGAGAAAGGAGTTTTAAAGTGCTTTTTCTAAAACATTACCTCTCTGGGTTCAAAAAAAGCTTTTGAGTCAGTGGGTTTGTTTGCTGCAAGTACTGATGTGCAGAATTTATTTGTAACCTTGAGGACAAAGATTCAAGTTTT
Organism: Fulmarus glacialis; assembly: GCF_000690835.1. NCBI lineage: Eukaryota > Metazoa > Chordata > Aves > Procellariiformes > Procellariidae > Fulmarus > Fulmarus glacialis. The sequence continues at coordinate 51,847 of NW_009212316.1, forward strand.
TGCCCTAGAAAAACAACACCAGTTACATTTTATCCATCTATTGGGAGTATTTACCGTGTACAAAATTGATTAGTGTCTACAAAAATTTTCCATTTAGCGTTCAGCCAAGCGTAGTATCTGCGTTGTTTATTCCGAGGACTATTGTACTTTTCCTTTTTCTTTTTTCTTCACAATATTTTGCAATCTTTTTCTCTTAAACTTAAGCCACTTCTGGTTGTTTCTCTCTTCAACTCTTGTTTGACCTTTTCTGCATACCTCTAGGAATAGTAAACTAGAACATTTTGTCAAACGGAATCTTTGCAAAAATACTAAAGCATTTTCAGCACAAAAACTGTTAACCAATTTTTTGAAAGACCTAGTATTTAATCTTACATGATCTAACTCAGGTTTAGCATGTTAAAGTGGGTCTAGATAAACCTCGTTATATTAGTAGATAGTACGTAGCATAATAAAGATACAAAAGATGAATAAGCCTCATAGTAATAAAAGACAGGCATTTCAGCTTGTGAGAGATCACCTGTTTTCTTCCCCCTACTTACAACTATCTGTAAGTTCTCCTTTCCCATGTGTCTAGAAGTATGATCTGAAATGTTTTATGAGAAGTTCCTACTAGGTTGTAAAGCTTTAAAATTGATCAGTTTCTTTCTTTGGTATTTTAGGAAAACAGGCTAGAATAATAGCCCATCCTTTTATCAGTACAGAGTCAGTGGTATCTTTGTCACTCCTGAAGCAAGTCGTTTTTACCTGCCAGTAATAAACAGTCCATGGTCTCCCTGGGTCTACTCAACTGAACATCAATCTTTACTCTTAAAAGAATTCCTTTAGTGTCTGAGTTATATCTCCCTTGCTGCACTGTGTTACTTCCCTAAAGAATGGAGAACAGACTATTCCCTTTCTCTCTTCTGAAGCCTTCTATACATTTGAAGTCTATTAACTTGTGTCTTTTCAGCCTTTTCCAGATTAAACAATACCACTTACTTCAGTCCTTCTTCACAAGCCATGTTTCCAGCAAGATCCACTTGCTCCTGTTCTCTGGACTCTCCAATTTACTCAAATATATCCAAAAGGTGTTGTTTATAAATTAGCAGTACATTCTTGAAGTGGCTGCTATTTGAAATAGGATGAAAGTATTTACTTACTTCTCTGGACTTGATCAGCAGATGCCGAAACACTAGAACAGAATCCTTCAAAGATTTTATTTTTCTCTGATACAACATAGATATGAGTTAGCTCCTGTTGCTCATATATTTTCCAGGTCAGAATACTTTCTGTGAACTCTATCCTCTTTTGAAGAACACAGCAGTTAGTGTGCCCGTTTATTTTCATTATTTAAAGCACTGTTATCCAAAATATTGAAACATTTTTGTCTTACAACCAGCAGTGGTCCAGAACAAAACAAGTTGGGATCTTTGCAAACAAGAAAATACTAAAACTAAATCAACAGTCAAAAAGTGAGTTCGGTCAGATAGTGGCTTCAATCAACAAAATTATGTTGTATATTGAGAGGCTCTCTTTTTTGAGTGTGTTACGATGATATTAGACATAGCCATTTCAGATTTGTTTTTCAGCTAGGAAGTCACTGTGAGCCTCAGCAGCCATACTGGAGCTTCTCCAAGCATTGAATAGTTGATGGGCTACTGAAGTTTTCTGCTAAGAACCTATCATACATATTGAACACAAATGTTACCAAGATGTTTTCCTTAGACTTTCTGAACAATGGTAATTGTATGTGACTTTAAAACATAACCGTTTTTCAGATAGTACAGCATTTCCCTAAAGAAGGAAATTCCAGTTCTGTCTCTGAAGGAAGATGAAAGTTTGCCTACATGCGAGTTGTTCCAGAGTAGCTACTTCTGATTAAATACAGGAATGGGCCTTCTAAATCTGAGCTAATACTGTCTGCTTCGAAATAAGTTAACCCATTTTGAAAAGGGATTAAGTTCATTTGGTACAAACAGTCTCATTTTCAGTCAGAATGTCCAAGACCATGTACAAATTAACTGCATAATGTAGATAAAGAGGAAAAGGTTTTTTTGCTTTGATTTAACAGAAATTAATTTTGCTGATAAACAAGTCACCAGCCCAACCATATTTCTTGTGCAATGAAAATGCCAGCAATGGAAAAGTGTCAAAACCCATTAGACAAATGGGTTGTACAAAGCTGGAAAATGTACATTATCTGAGAACTAACTATTCATCCAGCATTTTAATATATTTGATTATTACAGGACTTTCTCAAAATATTAGTATATATTATTCCACTACCTTCAATAAATGCACATTGTGTAAGTTATACAGCAATTATGTCTCTAAATATCTGTTCATTTAAGTAAAAATGCTATTAACTTTTGGGCTCCAGCCACTACAGCCATTCTAAGTCTTCAAGTTTTACATTTTAGGGTAAAAAACCCAAAACAATAAAGAGCTGAGTCATATTGAAATGAGATCAGTAAGCGCCAGCATTTCAGCAGCAGACAACTGCAGTGAAACCTACGTTTTTAGACTAGGTCTCTCTCATGCTTAGATGAAGTCACTCACTATCAAATGATGACATCAGAGTCTAGCACCCTTTGGAGCACTAGCCTATTCAAAGTATATGTAAAAACATGGCTTGTATTACCAATGGACTTGCATATGATAAGGTTTGCTTTTCAGGTGAAATCTCTCTAGCCAATTTTGTGTCACAGGCCAAAAGCACAGAAGAAGCTCCTTTTGAGCAGAATTTAAATCACACCCAAGTATCATTACATATTTGAATGGTCATCTTTTCTCTGGGAAGCCACTTAAGTTCAAGGGGGAGAATGCAATGTTTCAGACTGACTATTTTGTATTTGCTCACCTGCCACCAGGCACCTGAAACTGATTCAAGACAGGGGTGGGAGCGGTGTGGCAACAGCAGACTTGGCAGAGAGGCAGGCGACCTCTCTAGCTGTGTGAAGTTCTTCAGAGTCGCAAGTCCATATTTTTCCCTCAGAGGGTATGGAAAAGTGCTGCCCAGCCCAGACACTGAGCAGGTCTGCAATTTCCTCTTTCTTATGACTTCTCCTCAAGAATCTGGATCTCCTCTTTTTTTTTCTCCATAGACCCATGTTTGCCAGGAAAGGTTGGGGAAAAAGTAAACACAGCAAATGATGGGAACTAATGAAGCACAAACTACCTTAGCACAGATCAGCACCTTCACTGTGAAGACCTACCTGTGAGGTCTCGTGTAAGGGCATCCCCAGTAGTGACGTGGTTGCCCTTGTGCATGATGGGGACATTATGGGAGGAATACTTCATCCTTCCCACCACCGCGTTCAACCCAGCTTTCTCTGAATTCATTTGAACCTGTTCTATCTGTTTCTTTTTCATCTCACCTAGCGAGGAGCTGCTATCTGTAGCAGTGACACGAGAACAATACTTTATGTAAATAACTTCCAAGTGGAAGTAGTCATTAATGCAGACAGTTCTGAAGGCAAGTGAAACGGCATTTGGCAGCAAGCACTGCTAATAAGACTGTTTCTTAGGTTTGTAGTCTGATTTAGAACATGCCTTTCTGACTTCCTTATTTTTCACTTTTTTTCCAGCAATACAATCCCCCAAACCATAGGGCTTTCTCCTATTGCAGCAGAGATTATTTGGGAAGCTGCTGTTAGTTCCAGTGCAGAGAGGAGATATGGAGCAGGCAAGTGCAGGGCTGAATTACGACACGGGAAGGGGAGAGGTGTTCGGTATCCATCATTAATCTGTAGTCTGTAGTTTTCCAGTCTATGCAAAGTCAAACTCAAGCTTAAAGCTGTATCCACAGCCACATGTGCGTACTTCCCAGCGTTCAAAATTCAGATAGTGTTAGGTAAATGCCAGCTTGCCCTTTGTCAGTGGCCTGCTCCTCTCCATCTGCCCTGGCACACACTCACCCAACACACAAGCACAGCAGAGCGCACTGGAGCTTATTTCATCTGAACATGCACATCCCCATAAAACATTCTTGTTCAGATGCCAGCTTGCAATGGCTGGACACAACAGACTGGTCTCAACTGAAGGCGAGAAAAAGCAGAGCTAATTGTCTCATGTAAAGGGTTTTAGGGGAGGATGAAAGAACAAGCTCTCCATTGTTGGCAGAGACACTGCAGAATGCTTGGGGGATGTGGATTATTTTGCTTTTGATTTTTTTCCTGTAGGACATTAGGAAAGCTGAAAGATTAGCAGGGAAGCAAGTGAACATCTATTTTCTCAGGCATGTGTTACCACAAATAAACCCAGAGTCAGTAGTTGACCCATAAAAGGTGCAGTTCAGTCCCCAAAGTGGGAGAATTGGCAGGTACATGCTCCCTTGTCTATGCTTAAACCACAGAACCAAATCAAAACAATGGGATAAGAATATAGGTTGGAAGGGATGCCCGGAGATTGTCCAGTCCAACCCCCAACGACATTTAGCAGCTCTCTCACCAAAGTGATAGAAGGTATTCTAATCTTTCAGAGAAGGTTACAGTACTTTTTGGTGTGGGAAGCGGGAGTTTTAAGTGTAACACCTGAGTTATATAGACAGGATAACTACAAGGAGAAGGCACACCTAAATGATGTGAAGAAGAACAAATGAAAAACACAGTGGGGAAAGGAAGTTGGAAATTGAATGAGATCTAGGAAAAAATACAGAACAATACTCACACTTTCTGAAGGGTACCATACCCACACTATGTCTTTTCTTTAGGACCTGTTGCTCTCTGCCTCATACTGTGTGGCCCTAAGCCCTTAATTAAATGTGGGGTAATGAAATACACTCAATAATTACATTCCTCCAGTTTAATAGGAAAATTGTTGGAATATGATGCACTAAATAAATACCTTTGCTTCACCCTTCAGAAGAATGGCTGGGAGGCTCAGAGCCAATGCACAATCTGTTTTACCCTCAGGACAGTTTTCTGTGGGGTTTGGGTTTTTGCTTTTGCATAGGCAATGAGACATAAAATAATTTTCTGTAATTTACTAGGGAGACTGAGAAAAGAAAGGGCTCTCAATCTTTTAAGAGAGTGAGTTAATGCAGTATTGTGGCAAAAGCATTATGCTATGTATGCTGTCCAGTGAGTGGACATGCAATGAATCAGAAACCTGAGCCTGTTTTTTTTCCAGATATTACCTTAATTTTCCCAAGGAACAAACATTCCTTTCTGACCCATCACAGTGCAGAAAGCATAGAAAAGTTTAACTCTGTATCTTTACAACAAAAATATATGTTCTGCCTTACTCCAAAACTACTCATATACTATGCTTTCAATCTTTGAGTTTAATCTCTGTGGAACTTGGTTTCCATTCCTTATTAGTTATTGGACTAAATGGAAAAAACCCAACACAAAACCACATGAAAATTGAAAACAAATACTATGATAGGTGATGTAAAAGGAAAAGGAGGAGCTAAGTGAAATCGTTTACTGGTTTCCAAGTAGTAAGAAAGACTAATATTGCCTAGGCTGAGTGATCCCTAATGAAGAAAAAATGAGAAAATGCTTATGTGATGTGGATTTTTTCTAGAATAATCACTGGAAAATTATCTTTTTTATACCAGCAATTCTATATATTCTCTATAGAAGTGAATATCTTGCCTCCTCAGTGGAAACTATTGGAGTTTGCAATATTTGAAGAGAGTGTCTGCATAGAAAGCCAGTTTAGGACAGCCACCATGGAAGGGCTCGTGCCAAAGTTTATATTCTGATCAATTTTCAGAGTAGTATTTCTAAGTCTATGTTTATTTACAATATCTTGTTTTGCAGAAGGGAGCAAATGGCTGCAATATGACACGAGTCTTGAACCAAAAGGAAGAACTCATACAGCCAGTGAGTTCCCCAGCCCCACGTCATCAGGCTCAACAAAAGACCAACTAAGCTTTTTTGGCTATTAAAACAACAATTAATTTGGAAGGAAACGCCAGAGTACTGAGATGTCAGACACTAACACTCAGATGAGGATTTTCATAAGTCTCCATTTAGTTTGGTATTCCATCATGACTGCACAACAAGCCCAGAAAAAAATAAGCTGCAAATAAAAAGGGCTACTGTTCAAGTGTCTAATCATGAGCTTTCTCCAAATCTAATCTAGGAGGCAGTGTGATGGTATTAGCACCAGCTGTGGGTTTCTGAGAGGGCAAAGTGGCAGATGGAGTTAAAGCATGACTCTAGGAAGGAGGAAAGAAGCCAAAGGTTTTTCAGCAAGAAGCTTATTCAGGTGGCATACCTGAGTATTTCTGAGCAAGAAAAATACTTGCTTGCTTTTTTTTCATTTCTCTGATTAGGCGAGCAAGACACTGTGTTTATATTGTGAATAAAGATTTTACTAAAAACAGAGCTGTTTCGTATAATAAACTTTTCATCCTAATTGAAATAAAATAGCAGGGCCCTATTTTGGGCTTTAATAATGTAAACGTATTTAAAAAACATTAACTCGTTATTAGTATCAGAATTTCAGCAAAATTTCAAGTGCAATGTTATTTCAAAAAAGATTTAATTAACCTGTTTTATTTTGTACTGAAGTGAACTAGAAGCACATTTGTAGATAGAGTTTATCTATAGATATTTAAATATTTTAGATATTTAAAACCTCACTTAGTTACTGAGCATCAAAAACACCCATTGACGACCATAGATAACTTTCTTCTCCATCACTTCTGAAAAGCAGACCCTGAAACAAAGCAGAGGTTAAAGATTTTGAGTTGAGTACCTTAACTCCTTCTATTCACATTTCAATGTATTTGTAAGCATATAAGTCATCTGTCACTTAAAGCTTGAAAATGTTCAGACAAAAAGCGTATGTTGATTGAAATAAAAAATATGTACGGATTGTCTATTGTTTGAAGCCACAACAAGCACTGAAGTAGAGCAAATATTGAAATGGCAGTACATTTATAGGTGAGATATGTTGTAGATCAGGGAATCTGCAAATTGGCAATCTGCTTAGTGAGGTAACAGCCGAGTATCAAGAGAAAATCAAGGTCTTTCTGTAATCCTGCCCTATCTCCTGCCTTCACTAAGCTTACAGGATCAAAAGTACATTTCAGGGCAGCTAACAGCTAGCAGGCTTCAAACAGAAAGAGAGAAATATCCATTCAGCTGATGCTCAGGCTCTCATGGATCTCAGTGAAAGCTCGGAGAAAATGAAACCTTTCCATAGCAACCAGGTCGTAGGAGTGGGTAGAAGAGAGCTGGCACAGCTCTCGGCTGGTGGGGACACCAGGCAGCATCATGGTGTGCCCCAGGCTGCCAGCATTGCTCCTTCCACAAGAAGGACTGAAAGAGTCTCAGAAAGCTTCTGGCAGGCTTTCAGTGACCATCCTCTGCCCCGTCCTCGATGGTGCTGTGCCCTCACCCCTCACCCCTACCTCCTAATGCCCCTAACTGTACAGTCCTGCACATCTCCACTCCTCCTCTTGCCCTCCTCTCCTTTGCTCATCCCCACCAAGCTGTTCAACATTCAGTGCCTCCATTATGTCCTTCCACTTACCTCTTTCTAGCTCCCAGAGAGCTTTTCCTCTCCACAGTGGAGGAGCAGCCGGGTCAGTAAGCAGAAGGATGCTAGGAGGACCCAGCAAGCCCCAGAGACAGCAGCACAAGGGCCCTTCCCAGGCGGGGCTGGGTACGAGGAGCTGGGAAGGAGGAGGGCTGGGTGAGGCAGGAGCCAACCTCCATCTGCTCTGGCAGGCTGCTAGGTCCACTCAGCTGCTTGCAGACTTACAGCTTCAGCCTAGGGGGATGCAAGTATAAGGTCTGAGTATAGGTTCTTACAAGACTTCCTATAGACTGCAAGAGGTGCGTGACATCAACAGGTCAGCAGGGAAAAAAACAGAGAAAAAGAGCCATGATAGGTTAGGTGGAAGAGGAATACCCAGGTCCATTAACTGAGACCGTGACAGCCTTCAAAATCAAAACCAAAATTTTTTGCAGTTTAAATTGGATTAATATATGGTATTAATGCAAATGATGACAATTATTTGTAGGAGACAATTCACGTATGGAATTACTCCGTTATGTATAAACTCTGTATATAAATGTTAAATCTCTATCCTTTCAGTGGAGAAATACTACAAAATAAATTCAAAAGAAAACATGATGAAGGCAAATAAAAAACCACAATATCTTATATATTCTTCAAAAATCTTAGTGTCAAAGACTGATTTCACATTTTTTATTATTCTGACAACCTTTTCTCATATCTGAGACTGATAGTATTACTGTCATCTCTATTTCCTCCTTACTGTCTCTCACTAGGAAACTTACTCTTTTTCTCTTGGCAAAATTTAGTTCTCAGACCTGAGGGACCAAATGCTTCTAACTACGACAGAAGATTCTCTGTCTATTTTCGTCCTCTTATTTTTTGGTTCCCTTTTGAAAAAACGTATCAGATCTGTTTCCTTCTATATGCAACATTTCTGGAATACTGTGAGGAACAGCCAACAGTAGCCACTTCAGATATATTTAGCTTGTTAACTCTTTTTTCCCTTGCTCAACTCGAGGATTAGGTATGTCAACACAATAGACGTATTTTTATTTATAAAACTGCAGTTTTGCCAGTTTACGTAATCGGATTCTTTTCTAAATGAACAAAATTGTTCTATGAGTCCATAATGTGTTAAACTGACAACTACAGATAGAGTGTATAAATATCTTACTCAGTAGGAAAGGAAGCCTGCAAATGACTAAGGAATTACTACTACACTGTTCCCACCCTCCCATTCCCATCCCCCTCAGAAAAACCTTTAATAACTTTTCTTCAGTGAATGAAGCTGTATAAACTTAGACTAGAGTGCAGGCAGACTAAAAATAACTAGATAGTTCTCAAATGGAAGTAACTTTTTTTATTCAAGTGTTACTTGCTAACAAGCTAGATCAGATCATTTTCATCTGAAGGATTAAAAGAGTTGAAGGTCTTAATTTTCAAAGGGTCTTATCTGATTAAAAAAAATTCTCCACATCATACTAATCAAAGTTGACACCCTCTTTCACTAAATGAAACTTAGCACTGAAACACACAGAAGTACCATTTGATATGAACTCAGCCTATGAAGTTTCACTCATTGCTTGAGTAATTCTGCATTTGAAATGCGAAATGTCCTTCCTGTTAGTGTATATTGGCTATTATTTTGAGGATGCCAAATAATTCCCTCATAATCTTAGGAAAACTCCCATCAGGTATTCATACACATTGAGTTAAATTAAAGAAATAGACATCCATAGAAGTTTTATAAGATTAAATTTCACATCAGTGGTACTGGAAATGAAAGAGAAAGAGATAAAGAATAGGCTGGCCCAAATCCATTTCATTAATGCCTGGGGAAGAGAGTATTAAATGCAATTATTCACCTTAGCCTACAGGATGTGTTTCACAGAAGAAAATTGTCTCTCTCATGCCTTTATTTAGTTCAATCAGATTTAACGTTTCCTCCTCTTTCTGTCTGTCTGTCTGTCTCTCTCTCCTTTGTGTGAGAGCAAGAGATTAATCAAATTGTAGAAAAACGTGGGCTTTTTTTGATAATTTTCTGCTTTGCCTCAATTAATCCAGCCACACTTAAAACAGGGTTTGTGCTTACTAGAGTTTAGGTGGTCATAAAAATTAGCCATCCTAGGCTCAGTCTTCAAAGATCTATGTTCATGTTTAAGGCATAGGGGTTGGTCTTCATTGCAGCAACCGGCTTCTGTATCCTATGACTTTGACATTTTGAGCTGCGCTGTGGTGTGCATGTAGCCCCAACCCATATCAACTGAAACTCTGAAGCTGCCCATGAAACAGCACCCAACTTTTTAAGGAGTAGTTTTCACTGAGAGCATGCATTACTCTGCTAGATTGTAACTACGTCTGCACTGCCAGTGACATTGTCTCCTGGGAGCATTCCCTGAAGTCCAGGCCAAGTTGTGCAGCATGGGTCACGTTCCCACTGCAGATGGTGATGCTCTTTGAAGGACAGAAGCTGTGTGCACGCTGAATAACACTTGGCCCAAAGCCCTCCTCTGAATGTCCTCTGAATCTCATGTGGTACCTGTCTGAACCGTGGAAGATGTATCATTTTGTTGTGATTTTTCTGTTGAAAGTGCCTAAAATAACACAGAGAATGCTGCAGAGCCCAACAGGGTGGTGTTTCTACAGTAGGATGTTGATGGTAGACATTGCATGTGCTAAGGTATGGAGTAAAGGTGAGGAGACTTAGCTGAGGACTCCGAACCTGCTGGGGCAGTGTTACAGGCAGTGCAGAGCAGGGAGACTCAGATCTTGTCCAGAGTGACTTTGAGAAATCATTACTGGAGCAAAGCACTTCCTGAGCTATATCACAGAGGGAGAACTGACTAGTTTGTTCCAAACAAGAGCTTAGGAGAGAACTAACATACTTATTTTGTGCTAAAGAAGATGGGACCTGAGGAGAAACCAGAGAGAGAAGTTACTGTCAGCTTGTCTTCCCTGATGTCTGTCTGCTTGTTCTGAGCTGGAGGTGACATATCCCAATTCCAAAGAGGATTTGTGAACCTGTCTCACCTTGCCAAAACTTGGTATTGAGTAACACAGTCTGCATCATCTATCATAATTCCTGTTTATGTTTCCACTTTCAACATTATATTTATATATATAAAACAAACTTTGCAGAAAGGCTTCTGTTGTCTACTGTTTTGCTTTGCTTGAGGGAACATTTCATAAAGAGTAATCTTCTGAGATTGCCTGAAGAGAAGAGGAAAAACAGTTTTCCCTTTAAACAGGAAAACTGTTTTTAATGAATAATTATTGGGCAGGCTTGGATAACGAAAAAGGTGGTTTTTTCAACTCAGTTTAGTCATATTTAGCTATGGTTTTTACCCCCTAGCAAGGGAGTAAAAACTATCCAAGAGGATTTGGGAAAAAAACTCCATACCACAGCTCTGTACCTTCAGAAGGCTTCTGTGGGTGAGCCAAGGGCTCCCAAGCCAGCTGGCTCTCAGGAGAGTATTGGCATTGTCTATAGTTCGTGTCCCTAACTCATATTCTTGGACCTCATATTCTTATCTCAGTTCTTGCATAAAGCAGGGGTGATGCTGCACCTAGGCCCCTGAAATCCTCTAAATTTCCTTGATCTCAGCTTGGTCCTTCTTGTAAATGCTTAGATTGTCAGCAGTTGAGGCTAGGCAGAACCTTTACTATTTGCACGAGTCCTTAGACTGTGTGGCAAAAGGCATAAAACGCCGGCTCTTGCTCAGTCTCCAGAGCTCTTGGCTGGGTAAAGCATGTCCCTCTGACACACGCCCCACCTCTGCCGAGGTTTGTGCCTGCTCCACAAGAATGAACTGGCATTTGTGCCTGGGGGATCAGCCTTAACTCTCTTTGAGTCGTGTTTTCTGTCATTGTTTTCCCCAGCATAGACTGTGGTTTTGATACCTTTTTAATAAGTTGGCATTTCTCCTAGTGCAGGCAATCATTCTCAAGAAGCAGCTTTAAGTCCTTCTAGGTTTAATAGCTGCATGGGCTCTGGTGGTGTTGGTTTTATGCATTTGTTTAAAAAAGTGAATAAAGAAAAAGATATAAAGAATGTGGTCCGTTAAAAAATGCAATTTTTTTTTTAATCTTTCTTTTTCTGCATGATTTTCTAGCAAATGAGACAATCTGCATTTTGAAAGACCTTGTGTATGTATCCTGAAATGATCTAAAACCTTTAGAAAACAAAATTCTTCTCACCAGCCCTGATAATCACAAGCAGAAGTTAGGGAAGGATCTCTTTCAAAGTTCCTTTTTCTTCCATCCACATCTATTTAGTATATAATCTCTCAGTCTGCTTTAGCAAGTACTTGTAAGCTGATTCAAAATCCTGACATGAAAAATTCTGCTGCAATACAAAATGTCATTAGCTTTGAACGATGCGTTATTCAGTGGGCATCTTGAAATAGAACTGCTTTATTAAAGAAGACTGATACCAAAAAGATTTTTAAAGGGGCAGAGGTTGTTGGCCTCTTCACAATGAACTAGGACAGTGTTGTATCATTTCTCTTTGGAGAAAGCAATCTCATTTTTGGCCATGCTGCAGCTGCCTGCGATAAGATTTGGATTTTTTTTATTCATGTACATTACTTGCAATACATAGAGATTAAACAACAGAATTACAACAATAATACATGTTTCTTTAAAAAGAAAGGAAGAGACTTATTTGTTTGCTTTTTTTGGTCTGCTGGACAATACAATGGTGGGAGCCAGTTTATTACTACTTTTCCCACAGGCCTGCCCTTGGGAATAGTTCTCTATAAAATCCCGTTCTTGTGGCCCTACAGAAATAGAACATAGTGCCTTTTTTAACTTGAAAATTATTACACCAGGCACCCTACTGCAAATGAGCTAGAACAAAGCTGTGTCCTGTAGTGTCATACTAATTTCTCTGAATACCTCCATACACTTTCATAATGGAATATTTAGGGAAAGTGGCACAGCCTCAAAGTGTATAAACAAAGAATAAGTAGATATGACGTTCTCAGCATTTTTTTAGTGTCCTAAATGGAAGTGAATTTTAAAATGTAAGCAGTTGTTTTGACTTTGGCTTTCTGATAAGGTCTGTCACAATCGCCCTAGCTGAGACATGGAATACCTATTCTCCAACTGTAATGTTTAATATAATGCAAAAAGTAAGAAAATATTTATATAGCATCACAAAACATCCATCAACACACTGGCATGAAATGTATACAATCCCCAGAGCAGTCTGCAAGGAACACAAAACCTAGCCAAACCCCGGAGATGCTAATGTAGATTCCTTGGGATTCTGTAGATCGTCTCCTGAAGCTGCAGAAATGCTAGTGGCTTTAGATGATATAAAGAGCTTGCCAGAGTTTAGCAGGGGGATGGGAGAGAAAAACATCTTTTCACAAGGAAGGTTAGATGATATATTCAAAATGTCTTTTATGAGGGTAAGGTTTTTACAGCCTCCTAAGATATTCTGAATAATCCCCGCAGATCACAGATTTTCTCAGCATTTAACTAAGATAATCAAATTGCAGCTCTCTCTCCAATGCCATTCTGTTTGCACTTGCATATGCAAATTGCTCTCTGCCTGAAGTTCTGCAGAATCTGCTAGGACCTTGTAAGGAAGGAAAAAGACACAAAATAGAAGAAAAGCAGATGGAAAACTAGATGCAAGTTTTGCATAGGTTGCCACTTCTCATTTCTATGCAACATATTTATGCATAAGCTGCTAAGCCCAGGGTTGTAGCCAAGTATTCAGGCACACTCTGATGGATGTCGAGATCAATTATTTGTGAAGGCAGAAAAGGTTCTAACCCAAGCTGAAACTTTTAAGTTAAACAAATTATGTCACCTTTTTTTGCATAACCAAAATGTTTACAAATATTACCTGCTCATATGTTACGGTCCTTTCTTTTTCACAGAGGCATAGCCTAAACTAGGCTAATGTTGGTTGTTACGAAAATCCAGGGCTGTAATCCACATACTCTATTGACACCTCTTTCAAAAACTCACTGACAATGTTACAGAAAGTGTCTCCCATAGCCTGCAAGGACAATTGAGCCATAACTTTAAAAAGTTCCGTATAGATAACCAGAAATGAAGAATGAGACACTTCTCAGTAGAAACTTATTGTATTAACATAACTTGTCACTGTGTGTAGTTTATTCTGGTGTTACGCTATTGCTCAAAGAAACACATTGGAAATCCACAACCATCCAAAGTGATCCATTAATGTCATGTCCTTTGAAACTGCGTTTCAAACAAGAGTCAGAAAAAAGCTGTAGTATTAGTACAATGTATATGTCAGTATAACCTGTGGTTGTCCTGTTACATATTTCTAGAAAATATTGGGGTCAATGTAAAAAGACACCATTCATTGACTTAGGAAGTAGGAAATGTTTTTGCCCTACAGTGAATGACTTAGCTACTTGCTCAGCTCACCTTGAAAATAATCCTTCATTTGCTGTGTGGAAAAATAAGGTTAGCCCTGGATCATACCCAAGAGACATTAACTTTTCCAGGTTAGATAAAGCAGACACTTTTCTGGTGGCAGGAAAGTTGGAACTTTGCCCAAAATCCTGAGTCTTGCAGAGGGAACTTTCATTCTGTTAAACCTCAGCAGGAGAATTATGATATTTGTGAAGTAGGAACAGCAAATCCAGGTTCTACTTCCATGAATGCAGTCGGACGAAGCATCGTGGTTTAACCCCAGCCGGCAACTCAACACCACACAGCTGCTCACTCACTCCCTCTCCGGTGGGGTGGGGGAGAGAATCAGAAGAGTAAAAGTGAGAAGACTTGTGAGTTGAGATAAAGACAGTTTAACAGACAAAGCAAAAGCCATGCACACAAGCAAAGCAAAGCAAGGAATTCATTCACCACTTCCCACCAGCAGGCAGGTGTTCAGCCATCTCCAGGAAAGCAGGGCTCCATCACGTGTAACAGTGACTTGGGAAGACAAACGATATCACTCCAAACATCCCCCCCTTCCTTTTTCTTCCTCCAGCTTTATATGCTGAGCATGGTGTCATATGGTATGGAATATCCCTTTGGTCAGTTGGGGTCAGCTGTCCCAGCTGTGTCCCCTCCCAGCTTCTTGTGCCCCCCCAGCCTACTCGCTGGCGGGGTGGTATGAGAAACAGAAAAGGCCTTGACTCTGTGTAAGCACTGCTCAGCAATAATGAAAACATCCCTGCATTATCAACACTGTTTTCAGCACAAACCCAAAACATAGCCGCATACTAGCTACTGTGAAGAAAATTAACTCTATCCCAGCCAAAACCAGCACACAAAGTAGGGTTGCTTACAAAACAGGCTTCAGACAGGAAGGCTGTGAAGCATCTGTCAGCTTCCTAGCTGACCTCTGCAGGGTGGAATGGACCTTGAAAGCTAAAATGCTAGGTAGATATATGTTGTTTCTTTTTATTTCTGAATGTTTGCAAACAGTGTCATATATTTGTATTTGGTAAATAAATACTTCTTTTGTTTGTTCTTATGTAGCCTGGTTTGAGATAAAAGCTGATTTAAGTGCATTGCCTGACCTCACAGCATTCCATGCTTACTGACACAGAGCGCTTAAAAGCAGGTCCTGGTCCAAGCTAACAAGGTTCAGTTCCCAAGTGCATTTCATTAAAGGATCCAAGGGTAGTAAAAGCATGCTTTCATTTAAGCTGAACAGGATGATTTTAAAGACACTAATGCAGATGTCTGAGAAAAAAAGAGACTCTTTTGGTGAGGTGCTGATATAATTTGATTTCTACCGAAAGAGCATTTCTTTCATGAATTACACCTCAGTTTTATTGTAATGAGCACAAATATTATTGAGTGTGGTGTTAATCTATCAATGCAAGTTAGTCCATCAATAGAATATAATAAAAGTGCCATCAATGGTACTTGCATTATATTTAATTTCAATTTCCCTTTATCACTTGCATACTTTACTATCCCATGTTTTTATTACCATAAATAGAATTAATAAAAACCCCCATACATTTTACTTCCATTATACATGGCTGAAGAAAGCCCCAGTTGATATTGCTGGAACTGTCATAATCAGAAACAATCTATTACTTCTCATTTTGCAGATATATGGACAAGATAATATACTAAGTTTAAGAAGTTGCTTTCTGAATTTATATACTTTATATTAAAAAAACACTCTGGGAATGCTCTTCAGTGACAATGGTCCTGTGAAAGGGACTCTAGTTAACATCCCTGCTGCCCAACAAACATAGTGTACTTTGATACTGAGATAAAAACAGTGCTGTGGAAATTTGTTTAAAGAGCTTGTAAGAGTAGGACACACATGACACCTGCATGTATGTTTTTTCTAAAAACAAAATAATTTTGGTTTTGATCAAACAGGAAAGATAAGCAAAGACTGGCACAGAACACCTGTCCAGCAATGAAATAATCACACACCAAAGACCTCCATCCCTAATCTGAAGAAGTTTGTCCCAAACATAACTGTTTAAAAAGACTTACAAAGTATTGTGGCTGAAAAAACAGATGCCACAAGTGTCACAAAAATGAACTACTTAGTCAAGGAAATAAATAAATTTAAATAAATACCTGCAAAAATAACATCTTCAAATTTAAAACTTGGTTAAAAAAGTTTAATGTAAAATTTTTGTATTATCCTTGCTATTAATCCCAGACAATGTAAAAAGATCCTGGATACAGATAATTAGATAGCTCTGAAGCAAATATCCATCCTGCTTAACATTAAAGTATTTCCAATGCTAACATAAGACAGTGTTTGTAATCATGAAATAACATAGCTTTGATGTGACAGATTTAGTTACTTTCTCAGGAGAGCAACCAAAAGTATACAAAAAAAAAAAAAAATTAGAAATAAGGTTTTGCACTTTACGCAATGTGCAGAATTATGTGTGTCCCTCCCCCAGCATGTCCACACCTGAGCTGCTCTGTCTGACCGCTACCATGAGCTGCTGCTGCCTCCCTGCAATCCAGCAGACCTGCAAACTCCCTCCAGCCTGCTATGGCCTTGCTCACCCCGTGCTCTCCCTGGGGCTCCTATGAGTATTGTAACATCCAGCACTCATTGCAGACTCTCCCGTGTGCGTGTGCACCATGCACACCCCATAATCCTCCACACCCCTCCCAAACAACTCTGCTTTCTCCTTCTGACACAGTCTTTCCCTTCCTTTCTCTGCCTCGATTGCCTACGGAGGCTTTCCCTCTGTTGCCATCACAATTTTTTAAGGCTGCTCAGCCCACGCAGGTCTTCCCTGTTTTCTTTTATCAAAAAACATCTCGTTTGTAAGTGACTAAAATATAGCATTCCACCTACTGTCTTCTAAACTTTTTACTATTTGGTTGCCATGGTACTGAAGGCTTGTGGGGGCTGGCTAGCCTTCTGTCCCTTGGTGCTCACTGCCCAGACTTGCATATCTCTGCATTGTCCTTGTTCTCCTAAGTACATGACTTAAGGGTCATATGAAACGCTCCCTAGCTGAAGCAGAGCTCCTCCTTGCCCAGATCAAGGCACAGGTGAATGGCTCTTGCACTCCACCAAGAGAGGGGAGGAGAGGTGGAAGGTAGGGAGCTAAAAGCTCTCTGAATTCAAGAGAACAGACACGATGTTTTACAGTGCAGAAATATTTTCTTATTGTCAAATATGAAAATATTTTTCTTTTGGCAAGTACAAACTGTGTTGGCCCTGAAAACCACTCCATACTTAACAGAACTTCAAGGACTGACTGTCCTCTTGGAAAACTAACAGAAAACAACAGAGAGAATATTTACATGTAGGCCAGGCCTTCTTACTGGCCAGGACACATTAGTCAAAGTGCAATGAGAATACATCAAGAAAAGCCACCCTTTCCTACTGAGGCCATCTGGACTCTCTCAAAGCCTTTGAGATTTATGTGCCCAGAGGCCCTCTTCAGCCTATGGTCTGGGGAGATTGGATTGCTCAGAGGAAGTCATGGCATACAGATAGAGGTAATGCTCCTGCTTGGCCTTTCAAGGCAGCTAAGGAATCAAGTTTCACCTTACAACAGTAACCTGTGGCCAAAGAGCAGTTAATAAAAATAAGGGTTGTTTCTCCTCTGCCTTCATAATAATGAATTATAATTATGAGTTTTAATAAGTGGGAAGTGGGGTCTCTATGAAAGCCATCAAGAAAAATTGTCCATTGGGAGAGGACAGAAAAATCTGATGGACCTTTACTGCCCTGTAGATCCATCCTGCCAGGCACCATTCTCAAACACTCCCTTGTCTCTTCCTGCCTGTTACAAGAGCCATTTGTTTAAGTCAGGAAGCCTCTGCCAGCATCATTGCCATTCTGACTGCAGGCCAAGGCCCACACGGGCATGGGCAGCTATGGAGTTACCCATTTAGAGGATCTGTGAGAATGCTTCTTGTATGTTAGGAGTAGGAAGAACTGCTCTGGTCTGGCTAGATTGCCAAATATTTGGAACCTATGGAGTCCTGAAACCCCCTAAATCCCAGCCCTGGTGCCCTTTGACAATGTGAAAGAAGACTGTCATTCTTTCACCAAGTCCTGTGGCATGATTTTGTCATGCCCTAGTCATAAGAAATGCTGCTGGGACAATGCCAAGTTACATGCCTTTGGAAGGAGGCATCTTGCTGTTATAAGATGATGGTCCTACTCAGGCTAGTGGACGTTGCAGTTGTTTTGGTGTCACAAAAACATGAGGTCTATGCATATGGTCCTTTTCCACATCAGAGTCGGAACCTTAAGTGTTCTCCTCTTACCTCATCTTTTCTTTTTTACAATGGGACGGACTTTCTTTTATTTTCCCAAACTTCTGAGGAGCATAAATGCATTGCCACAGACCTTCTCTGGACCTTTTACCTTTTACTCCTGCTATAGGTCTACTTGACCTTGTCCTATTTGAGACAGAAGAGTTTCTTCTCTGTTCTTCCTCTGTCTTTGCTCTCTCTCACCTCCAAGCAGTTATCTTGCTGCAAAAGTGCTTTCACCTTCATCCACTGCTGATCTCCTGCCCTCGTATAACACAGCTCACCATCTGATCAGAGATGTAAATAGCTGTAAGGAGCCTTTCAGCCATTTATATCCTTCCTTTTCCATGGAAAGGAACATATGTGCCTCCTTGAAAATTCAGAACACACAGTGTGCCCATTTGAGACAAGTGCTACTAGATTTAAGTGGGGTCATTCAAAATTGTGTATCCATCGTCCAAACTGTTTCTAAAAGTACTGTGGAGGGCGCGATAGCTAAGTGGTCCTAATATTTTACCCTTTGTGATATTTTGGCTCTCACCATATTACGAAAGGCGTTCCAAGAGATGGGAATTGGGAATGGTCAAGGAATTTAGCCTTTAGGATGACTGTACTGCCATTGTATAAAACAATGTAGCACAAGCCACTTGTTTCTGGCTGGTTTCGTAAAATGGAGTATATAAACATGATGCTAACATCAAGGGTTTAGAAGTCTGCAGCCTTCCCATTTGTGCTACCTATTAATCTGACAACTTTCATGCTGTGGCACCATTCTCAGTCTGGTAGCATGTATCTCTCTCTCTCACATTTGCAGCTACTCTGTCACTTCCATGAGGCAGACAGTTTGATCTGCAGGACGATGATATACAGGAGAAATCAAGGCCTTGCACTTCAGCTGAGGAGCGTATCACATAGTGAATTTCTGATTTCATAACAGCCCTGCTGGAAGACACTTGAGCAAAGCTCGGTGCCAGATCCTTCTTTCATTATATAAGCTGATCCAGCACATACTCCTGATCACAGAGTGGAGAAGTGGCATTTCCCTATTTATTTTTTTATTACTGAAGCTGGTACTGCAATATATACTGTAGCTAATGGCAGACTTCTTGAATAATACATTACTAAAAGCTGCATATAGATTCTGGATGCAATCCAGTGCTTTATGTCTAACTATTGAAATCAAGGGAGGTAAATAAGATGACTGTGTTGTTTTAATTTGAATATTAAAGAAATTATTTATAAATAAGGTCAATCCATACACTTTTAAGAGGGTAAGACATTGTGAAGAGAAGTTGAAAGACCTATATGTCTTTCAGTGTATCAATATGTCTAAACAGGAGCACTGTTTATACCAAAGGGCTATGTCCATGTTGTTATCAGATGCATAGAAGCCAGGATTTAAAAGATTGGCTTAGTAATAATCTTAGCTCCAAATGAATATGGCTAATCTTCTCAAACACCATTAAAGTATGTTCCTTTTCAAAATGTGTTAGAGAAAAAATTATCTACTTTGCTTGTGTATAGAGCAGCCGAGCCATTAAAATATCATATAGCATTTTATTCCACAATAGACTGGGTATGCAAATAATCTTATGAATAACTAACAGCTTGAGTGTGTCAAGTCATATCCAGAACAATAAGTAATACAACTATCAGATGTCCTATTGAGAAAGACTGGTTATGATTGGAAGTAACAGTTATGTAGCTATTATTTACAAAAGCTATCCAAAATAATAAAATATTCACTTACAGTATACGGTAAAATGTTGTCTAAATCTATTTTGAGACTTTCCAGTACCTGATTAGCTGGGCTAGAAGACAAAAGATTTGCTTACATTTCCAGTGATGTTAGGTACCAACCAAAGAGTTGTCAATGGTAATTATGGAGAATATATCAACCTACATGTGAAATTCACAGTAGTTAGACTGATCAGAAGAGTTAGAAAGAACTTAAGTCCAGTGACTTAAATTGAAACTGAAGATAAAAGTGACAGAAATTTTGGGTCAAAGGTGTTTAACTGAGAATGATAATGCTGGTAATTCTTTTTTTTATGGGCTTCTTAGCATAAAGAAAATAACAGTAGGACTTTTAATCTGATTAGAGTAAGTATCTTGTTAATAATCTTGTCTGATTACTCTGTAGTTAGTTAGAAATCTAAGAGTTAAAACTTTTACTAGAAATGTTGATAAGATTATCTCTTTGTAGTGCATATGATTCACCTAGAAAGAAAACTCTGTGGAAAACAAGAAATATTCACCTAAATTCCCTGGCAAACATGTGCTGTCCTTTTAAGCACAGACCTGTGACTAGATCTAACGATGAACTTATGCTAGGAGAGTGGAGGAAGAAGCTTCTCCTGGAAACTGAGAGAAGTGACCTCCCTAACGTGGAAGAGGGAATTAAACCTTGACTTCTCACTTCCCCTGCAAGTATTTTAATCACATCAGAAACAAACTCTCCTAGCATTGTATTTCTAGAGGAAAAAAAAAAAAGGAAAAAAAAATCAATAAACTCATTTTGGGAAGAATCCAAGATTAGCAAAGCACATCATTAGTTGCACACACCTACTAGGTTGACCCATCACTGTCTTCCTTCTAACCAGTTTTTGGAAATCCATTCCAGGAGGCACCTGCTCAGTTGCCTTGGTAAAGACAATACAGTATGTTCACAACACAGTTCTGTTAAATATGCCTAGGGAATTGTCAGGTCAAAATGGGAAAGAGAGCACCTATTTAGCTATTTTCATGGGTGGGTTGTTGCTGAGCATTTCAGATGATAATTTGGGATTTGGGCACCTATGGCCCTTAGTTGATCTGCCTCATGATTTTGCTACTTCCTGAAATGCTACAGACCTGAAATGGTGTGTCAATACACTGGGTAATTTTAAAATATAATAGTAAAGGTACACATTCTACAATACGGGGAATAAACTTGATGGGACAGGCATGAATGTCCCATCCATTTGAGAAGAAGCAGGAGGAAGGAACACACCTTTAGCTGTGAGAGAAAAGCCAAACGGCCTTTATGTTTGGGGATTCCTTTGGCACACTCTCTTAACTGCACTGTGAATCAGATTAATACCAGACAAGCTAAGTTGTTATATTTCTGCCAAATCCAGTGGGGAATTCTCAGAATCCTAAGGTGCCTTGTTTTTAACAAATGAGCTTTGTAAATGTATTTACGAAGTGAAGTGCCTGATTCTTTGTTGCTATAACTTGGCACAGTTCCACTTATTGCAAAAGCGTATAGCTGATTTACACCAGATGAGAGTGTGGACCAATGAACAATGCCACAAATATGAGACCATCTTAAACAAAACAGGCTTGAGTCCACAACTAGAAAAGTCATTATCCCCATTATTTCTTTGAAATGCCTGCACTCAGGGCTTCCATAATGTTTTGAAAGACTTTAGAGTGCCTGAAACCTTCCCACTATTTTGAGTCTTAGGTACCAACCTGAGAGAAGGATAGCTCCCAGGAGCTCACAAAGAACACGACTACTGAAGCCAAGACTGTTGAAATTGGGAGAGCCTGTATTTTAGGCTTAGCCCAGCACTGGAGGCTAGCGCAGATGAGTGGAGGCTGTGTCAGTGGTCCAACTGATGTAACAGGTCAACCAGTCTCAAGTCATAGCATCCTACTTATGGCTGAGACTACCTAGATATTGTATTTCTAGAAGAGATGTGCTGCTGGGCTTCAGCCTTAAGCAACTGGATGAGATTTGTCTACTGGGTTGTATTCTGTAGGAATACAACTTTGTCTTCTCAGACACTGCTACCTAGACATGCCAGGCTTCTAAATGAATATTCTTCCTAAGTTAAGAGGAGACGATAACAGCAGTGCATCAGTGATAACCTCCTTCATCCCCATAATGTGGCAAAGAATAGATGTTATGTTATGCTATGCTACCAGGGATGCTATATTTCCATTAGCACTTCTTTGATAAATTGAAGTTCGCTTTTGCTGGCTCAGGACGTGAAAACATTAAACCAAGGAACCCATCCCTTCACTTCAGCAGCCGTGAGCCAACCCCAAAAAGAAGAGTATTGCCAGAGGAAGACATTTACCTGCCAGCTTCCCATGTCAGCCCACTAGCTTCTGGTCTGTTGGCCCTACAGAGCTGCAAAACTCTGCGTGTTTCTCGTATGGGATCCTCAGCAGGCTGAGACTGCACTTGCAGTTTTGGCAATCTGTAAGAAACTCTGATTATATTTTGGAAGGGCAGTATTTTTTGAAGGAGAGTCTGAATATTTCTGTAGAATACATTTTTTTCCTAATGTTTTTGGCCTAGAAACTGAATATAAAGTAAATCCCATCCTCTTCCTATAAAAACTTGGATCATTCTGAATGTGTGATGGGTTCCAGAAGTCAGAGAGACTGTGTACAAATGTATGCATTACTGCACTGCACAGCAGTGCTGAGTGACTGTACACAGACACTGGTTTCAGACAAGTCTCGCTACATTCTTTCTCTAGTTAATAGAAAGAGATGAGCTACTCCAGGAGGCAATTCAGAACATCTTAGAGTTTCTGCATTGTCATCTGAAATAACCTCTTCCTATTAACCTCTTTCTATTCCTGTTTCTAAGAACCTCCAATTTGCTGTAGGGAGAATCCACAAAAATATCATTAGTCTTTGGGCCTGTTCCCTTTCTCCCTTGAAAAAAAACATTCACAGTGAATGTAGATTCTTCCCTAGTCACGCCTCTTAGGAAATGAAATTTCAGCTTTATCTACTAATCCATACTTCTAGAATGGATGCCAGTGATACAAATTTTTGCATCATATTTCTTTGTCTTTCTTTCTTCTTTTCTTTTTCTTTTTTCTTTCTTTTTTTCTTTCTTTATTCCTTTCTTTCTTTCTTCCTTTCTTTCTTCATTCCTTTGTTTTTTTCTTTCTTTCTTCTATCTCTCTTCTCTTTCTTTCTGCTTTCTTCTTTCTTTTTCTTTCTTCTTTCTTTCCCTTCCTTCCTTCCTTCCTTCCACCCTCTTTCTTTCTTTCTTTCTCTCTCTCTCTTTCTCTCTCTCTCTCACTATTTCTTTCTTTCTTTTTCTTCCCTCCCTCCCTTCTTCCCTTCCTTCCTTGTCTTGGACTGTCATGTAACTTTGCCCAAACTTGCATAAACATCCTGTAGCTTATTATCCTACAGATAATCAGGGGCATAATTTGAAACTCTACCAAACATACTGACTTCTTTCACTTAGTCGATCAAACAAGTATCACATCTTAGCAAACTTAATCTGTCATAATTAAAATTGATACAGGAATTTTCCTGTGAAATAACTTTTGTTGAAAGATGCTGATTGACTGAAGCCAAAATTTTTATGAAGTTACTCAGTTCTGGGATGAGATAGCTGATGACATCTAGTCCAACTGGAACGGATCAGGCCTGTGGCAGCCCTATAGGGACTATAGCAGCTCAACATATAGCTATGAAACTGAATGGACTCTAGCAGCTCCTAAATTTAGTTGCTTGTTCTATCTGTATTTTCTACAAATTAAAATTGATAATTGGATCTTTCATGACTGCTTGTTTCATATACACAAAATAAAAAGTTTCATTAACTAGTGGCAAGGCCACTCCTTCGGTCTGTGGGAGACCCAGCCTCAAGTTCTACCTCTAAATTAGACAGAGATGGGAATTAGACTTGGCCATAACACAGTTTATATGAATGGTTTGACTACTCAGTGGCTTCCTTTCTTGTGGAGGTGTGAGAAATTTCAGAAACATCAGTTTCAGCTATACAGAATACAACCAAATTCCCTTAAGCCACATTTAAACATGACACAGCCTGATTTTCACCAAGCAACTTAAAATTGTAGGCTCTGATGCTCCAAAACCTCTACTGCATTTTCTCTTATGCAAAATAAGGATGAGATGTGCTTCCAGTCCTTACTGGCCCTTTTCCCGAAGTAGGTGATGAGAGGCAGGCCAAGAAGGAAAGAGAGATTTGGGCAAATTATTTCACATTACTTGTACTGCTAAATTGTTATAAGTGAAAATTGTTGCCAGCTGGCCCTCCAGTTAATAAGAAATTTTTGTATCTTTATGGTTTTTTTCCTTGTACTTTCACTTTATAACAGAAGTGTTTTGGAGAAAAAAGAAGTTTCTTTATGGAGTAATGGTGTGTGTCTTACCAAAGCTATGCAAAATGTTATGGTGGCCAATATTCAGTATGATATTCAGTATGATCAGCACATGTCAGAACACAACTGTATCAAAGCAAGTGATGTGTCCCTTTTTGGTGTAAGAACAATGTTTTCTGAAAGATTTTCAAGTTTCTGAATTTTCTACCCTATAAATATAGCAACAAAATAATTATATAACAAGCCAGATATGTTTCTTGTGTTCACTGTACTTTTGCCTTAAAAATGGTTTAATTAAATGCCATTCATCAAAAAACCTCATGAGCAGGGTGTTTCAAAGCAGTTAACATTTGGTGCTCCTCTTGAAAATATATTACAGGCATACAGGCAGAGCTGTTGGTTCTCATGAGGTGGAGCAAAAGAAAACACACTTACAGCATAGCCCCAGGATTATATCCACAGAAGATGTAAATGACAAAAGCTGGAAGTAAACACCCAAGTCAAAACCCTCTAAATCACTTTTCAGTTATTGCCCAATTCTCAGGGCACTAAAATACGGAGGAGACTTAGTTTTTGCAAATAAGAAACCTGAAGTTCAATCTCTGGATATGACTAGGAGTGATGTATCTCACCTTCTGCCAGACATCTGTCTATGTCTAAGCCTAGTCAGAATTCAGAGACTGGACATTTGTCTTCTCCCTTGCGCATCCTGTAGGCAGTCTCATTGCACCCCAATAGGTCCAATGGGAAAAAGCACACCCAGTAGCCTCAGTATTGCTTGGGATGCAAGAGATTAACGGTCTGCTCCTCTCTCTGTTACGTGTCAATCACTACCTCCCAGAGACATCACCAAACAAGCAATTCTCAAACTTTTTGTAGCCAAGCATCACATGAGAAAACTGGGGTTGCTTTATGCTCCATCCACTATCATCCCAGAGTGGCTATCTCTGCTTTCTTACTTTCCTGTACTCTGCCCAGGGCTGCTTCCCACTCCTTTCCCTCACTGCTCTGTAGATTTTACTATTAAAATTTACATTTTCATCTTCTGCACTTTCAGAACACCCATTTCTGAGAGAACTCATTTGCTTGGATTGTGTCCACCATCTGGGGTGGAAATCGTGGTTATTATATGTTCAGGAATTAGGTTTATCATTATCGCCCATTTAAGCTGCTCCACTTTAGATAGTAGAATTAAATATTCATGAGAAAAGAGAATGTAAGAAAGAGTGAGATCCTGAGGGCATTCACCTGGGAAGGAGAAGAACTGGATTGCAACGTCTGCTCCAATTAATATTTAAATTTTTTTTTTCTTAAATTTTTTCTGCTTCAATGAATACTTCCCTACAAAGCTGAACAGATCCCTCAGACGTGTTTGAGAAAATCACAGCTAAGAGTACTTCCTAGCAAAGATGAGAAACCATTCAGCCAAGGTGTGCCATGTAACTTCTTATGTAGGAAATGAACAGTTGTTTCTGTTGCCCTACACCTCTTCCCTTCTGTGACTGCAAGTGCACATGTCACAAGGCCAAAACCCACATAACAGTAAAAGAAACTATACAGAGGTCCAGGTGCTAAGGGAATGGACAGTAGGTCAGAAGAATTTGTCTCTCACCTTTGCTTTCCAAGGCATCCTGATTGAAGGATATCCTAGTTTTCGATGATACTGTCAAATAAAATCCCCAACTATTTTTACTTTCAAGAAACAGAACATAGGGATTGATCAAAAATATTAGTATGAAAAACAAGACAAAGAGATTGAACAGAACAGAAGAGTAAGGTATGAAACATTATAAAGCTGTTTGATTAGTGATTTTGATTACTCTCAGTGAAGCAGGTCAGGAAGCCTTTGCTTTCCAGTCATGCCAAACCCACTCATACTCTTCCTAACTTCTGTTGCAAGCTGAATTATTCCAAAATTGTATCAGACATGGGAACATAACTAAGACATAAGACTTATCTACACAAAGAATAATTTGCTTTCCAATGGAAACAAAAGGGTAATTGTCTCTACTGGGAATCCAGTATGATGAATGCCTAGTAATATATTATTATTTAACAATCCCCATGTGTGCTTTTAAATAGAAGAATGGTACATAGATTGCTTCGTAAGCAGTGTTCTTTTATTGCTTCCCTGATGTTACAAGAAGCTGTTCTATAAAATTTATGCTAAATATCACTTTTTTAGTTCTTATTGCACCCTAGGGAAGTTAAAGTTTAATCATTAATACATGAGGGAATTTTTAGAATGAAACTGAATCTTGTTTTTAGAGAAAGATGAGATCAAAAGATATTCACTAGAGACACGTATGATATAATTAGCGATAAAACAATGACGCTTATGCCATATTGGCTTAATTAATTATATTCTCCAGTAAAATTATCTACAAAAATCAATATTAATAACAAATTACTAGGCTGTGAAGGGCTTCAATGTGATATTATAGAATGGAAATCTTGCTGGAATATGAGTCATCGTTCAAGAGAAAACATTTTTTATTACAAAGGCATTTATTAGAATGGCCAAAACTCATAAATGGAAGGCAGCAGAACCAGGCCTGAATGTATGACCAGTATGTTAAAAACCTTGTTTTCTAAAATGCAGTCTTTTCCATACATATTCATTATTTTCCTCCTATAAAATTATTATATCCTTTTCATTGCTAGATATTTTCATTGCTAGATATTTTTCATTGCTAGATGTCCTTTTCATTGCTAGATATAAAGCCAACTTTAACTGGCTTACAACACATGAGATTTTGAATCAAATCAGAAATGGTATCTTGCATTTTTTGGTTGACCAGTTCCAGCTGATATAACTGTTTGGAAATCCGCTTATCAAGTTAATTTAATTAACTGCACCTCATTTATGCTAAAGGCAACTGCGGTTATAACAGCCAAAAACCAAAAAACTATCTTGAAGTTAAAATTATTATAAAATTGCCTGCTTGTTCAGCTTTACTATTTGCTAGGGTGTTTAGCTGGAGTGCACTGACTTCAGAGAGTCTCCTTTGAGACTGACTTCCCATTTATTCCATGTTTATCTAGAAACATCTTTTAAGTAGTCAAATCAGAGCTCTGAGATCAAGTATCAACTATCACAAAAATTTGTAATTAGACATTACAGTCTATTGTGTCTATAAATCCTTCCAGATAGCAGGTGATACTCTATACTAAGAGAACTGCTTCCCCTTTCAATCTTCAAATTAAGTGTTTGCAGAGTGTTTCAAAATAAGCTCTCAGGGTGCGGGGGCCAGGGGGAAGACCTGCAATATTACTGCACAAAATTGATTCAATTAGTGAGAAGACATGATATTTACAAACATTTTTTCAACCCAACTTTTTATTGATGGAGTGGGTGGGGAAAGAAAGCAGTACAGTTCTCTAACTATTCGTCACTTTCATGTAAAAGTCTTATTCCCCAGCCAAAGATAAAATCAGCTATGTCAAACACTTGTCCAACCTTTCTTTAATATCTTCCAGCCATGGAAAACTAACAACCCATGGTGAACTTTCCCACACCTCACTCTCTTTTTTTTTTATTGGAGACTTTTTCTTGGTGTCTACTCTTATTGTAGGTCACATTAAAAAAAAATTATTTGTATTTTATTTATTTTTTACTGCTTCCATCTACATATTTTTCTCTGGATTAAATATACCAATTACTCTGGATTAACTGTACCACTTTCTTTCAAGAATTCACTGCAGATCATTTTTCAAAACTTCGATCATACAGCACCAGATAGCACAG
Source organism: Fulmarus glacialis (assembly GCF_000690835.1). NCBI lineage: Eukaryota > Metazoa > Chordata > Aves > Procellariiformes > Procellariidae > Fulmarus > Fulmarus glacialis. The sequence goes on from NW_009212316.1 coordinate 79,843, forward strand.
ACCTGCTTCATGCATTTCGCAGAAAATACCTTGATTTATTTATTAATGTATGCCTTTTATCTTTTTTATAACAATATGAGAGATTTACCTCATTTTCAGCATGTGATTTACTATAACTGTACATGCTGCTCTGAAGTATCTGTGCATCCTCCCTCAAGCTATATTTGTACAGCCAAATATTTCTATGTAAATATAGATTTTTGCATTTATCCTACTGAACTGCAGCATGTTTTTATCAGACCATTTCTTTTATTTGTCAAGATGATCTTGAATTCTAAATTTGCCTCAAAAATGCATGCAGCCATTCATCCAAGTCACTAACAGAAGTGTTGAACACTCATAGGTGCAGGAAAGATTCCCACAGAAACGTACTTTGTTTAGCTGCTAGTCTACAGTGAAACATGAATGACTGTTCCTCTGGATATATGTTTCCAATGAGTTGTGCAACTGCTTCATCCGGTTGTCATTTCTTCAGCTTCCTCATGAGAGTGCCTTTTAAGTAGTACTGGACAAGACAGATAACATCTGCCAATTCCCCCCTTCCAAAAAAGTTTGCTACCTAGTCAAAGTAGAGGAGTAATTTTTTTAAAAAAAATTAGCATACTTGGAGAAGTCCATCTTCACTGTTACTTATCTCCTTGTTATGTTCTATTTGCTTAGAAAATATTTGTGGTTTTTTGTTTCATCAGATTTGTTTGTTTGATTTGGAACAGAAATTAAATGGACTAGCCTAGACATCACTAGTTCCTTGCTTTTATTAGATACATTTGAATGACTCTGTTAGGCCTTCAAAGTATTTGCAACTCATCCAGCTATTCTATAACCCATTCTTCCCTTACTGAAGCAGTATAAACACTTTTTTCTCTGCTGCACCTGTACCAATTGGCTGACTACAGTTGACTTTTTAAGTGAAAAAAGAGAACGTGAAGCACACAGTCAAATCAAATAATAGCTCTCTGTCCTGCCTCAGAAACAGTGTTTCTTCTACGAGTCAATATTAACCCTTACATCTCTTGTTCATTTTGCACCTTGGACTTTTTGACTATGTCCATTTATGTCTGTGCTACCATTTTATACTAGTCTTTAGCAATATCAGTTAGAATCTACTTTCTGTGCTCTCCCTTCTTGTTTTCAGGGTGACTGAAACCTGATCTAACCACAATGATCTTTCAGCCTGTGTGTGACAACTGATGCAGCCCTGTACCACACAAACGTAAACTGTGTGTTTTGTAACAAGACTGTGGCTGGGCAACAGAGAGAGAGGCTCCCTGACCTGGCTGCCGTGCTTTCCGTGCCACCTCCTCTAGAAAGGAAGAGGGAAAAGGAGCTTGTTCTTCCCCTGAGAGCAGCTGAGCACATCCAAGTGCAGAGAAGCCATCAGACAGCAGCATAGGGCAAGCAGCCAAGGACAGAGAGTAGAATGGGAGCATGAAGCATTAAGATAAACAGGAGTTTTGCTCCTGAAAGGAGGAAGGGGCCTTTCTGAAGCAAGAAGTAGGTCCAAAGTTAAGACTCAGAAGCAAAAGAAAGCAGGAGACACAGAAGGAACTGTGTGGAGTTTGTGGAAACCCAGGAAGCTACTGAAAGTTGCTAGAATGGACAGCAAGACTGAAGAAAAGGATGTGTCCTTGCAAGGGCACAACTGGCAGGGTACTGGTTTGTTTCAAACTTTTAATTTCAGTCTTAGTTGCCCAGGAGATTTGAGGTTTTCCTTTGTAAATAATTACCTTGTGGAGGTTTCATATTTTGTGTTATAGTAAAACCAAACTTAGGATACTAGGTTTTTTTTTTTCTGTCCTTGTGTAAGAAAAAGGGCTAGACAATTCTACCTCAAAGTTTTGGCAAATTCAGGATTTTCTCATACCATATGTGGGGACCAAGTCCAAAAAAAAAAGCATAAGGATTCATCATCCGAATTCTTGCAGACTCCTAGAGCTGATTAAAGCCACAAGACAGTAAGTTCTCCTAAACAAGCAGTAAAGAGGGAAGAAAAGGGAGGAATCATCAAAGACTTGAGACATGTTTTGGTGCTCTGTTTGCACTAAAAGGAAACTAGAAAACCTCCAGGTACAACTTAGGGAGTCAGACAGCCGCAAAACAACATTGGAGTCGAAGTGCTGAGTCAGTCCCTTAGTTCCCACAGATGAACTACAATCATAAGTGTCTCTAAACCAATGAACTGCCAAGCAAATAATCTCTCAAGCAGTGGAACAAAGAACTGGCTATCAAGAAAGTTCCTCCATTTATTGTCTGTGACTCTGCATTAGGTGGTGTTTCTCTGGAACAACGAAGGGAAGGCTAGATTAGGCATCAATATGAAATCCTTTGGCTTGTCTCCATTAATGATGACATACATTAGAATAAATACTATATGAAATTATCCAAGTATAAAAGTCAATTTGAAAGGGAAAATCAACAAAATTTTTCTGGAGTTCCCCCTACTCTCTCCACCAGATGAAACGTAAAAAGCAGAAAGCACTGGAGATGAGCCAGCAGTTTCATCATTGGTGAGAAAGAAGTTTCCTCTTAGGTGGAACACTCAGCCATATCTCTATGGGATGGGTTGGGATGCTACATAAACAGCTTTGCCTGCATTTCATAGGTTCTGTGGAGTAATGTTTGTGAATAGGGTGGTGGGTGAGTTCTTGCCAGTTGATACACGTGTGCCAGGTTTAGCCTTAGAAAAAGCTACATATTACAGTAATCTTTTCTGTTGCCTGGAAAAAATGATTCAAATAACTACTGGATCTTTTGTAAAAAAAAATCAGCCAAAGTATCACTGTTACTTTTCCAACGATAAGCTTAAGACTAATTAGAGCTCTTTTAAGTGACCCACCCACCTGCTAGTCTCAATTATATCTGTTCCCTCTTGGAAACGTAGCTTTCCGCAAACTTGTGAATCTCATTTTCAAGATTTTTTGTTTTCACTGGTGATTTCAGGTCTGCTGGTGGTCAAGAAAATCTCTTTCTTTTGAGAGTCCCCCTTCCCCAGCCAATTCCATACAGACGTCAAAGCCTCAGAGTTCTGTGGCATTCCCTTAGCTCTGTAAGGACTCTGCTGTTACACCTCCTGTCTCAGTCCCAACAGTTATCTTTTCTGGTCCTCACTTCATTCTCCAATTGTCATTTTTCATACTGTACAGCATTTAGGTTACCTATGCTGGATTTCCAGGTTTATTATGATTGAATTTCAGAAAGCAGGCAGAGCCCATGCAACAGAAGTGATTATTCTGCCAAGTCTTTCTGTGTGACAGACAGGCTTTGACTGATTCTTGCTGCTTATCTCTGAAAGACACTGTTATATCCTTCACACTTTTATGAACTCTTTGTGATGGTTAAAGACTAATTCTTGAACTGCAGCTTGTGGTGTAAGAAAAAAGTCGTCACAAATTCATTGCCTTCAATACAGCAAAACAGAAGCATCTCAACAAGTAATGCGTACACTTAGTTCTTCAAAAAGGTTAATTTCCCAAAGGTAAGAGAATCTGCAGATTAAATTGTCTTGAAGAAAAATTAAACAGCAAGTTGTGAATTCTTTAGAGGTAGTTTGGTAGTACATGAAGCCAGAGTTCATGTGATATCAGTAATGAAACGGGATATTCCAGAGCAGATTTGGGTTTATAATAATTATATTCTGTCCTCTGATTCCTGAAAGTCAGTCAGTTCACTTTCATAGAAAATATGTCTTTATCATGCACTCCACCATAGCATAAATAAAGTGTATTTTACATCTTTGTATATCCTTATTGAGATGCTGAGATACTGTTTCTAGCTTTAGTCTGTACTTCTTTAAGAGTTGTTAAAACACCTCTTTTAGGGAAGATGCAGACATAAAAACAATCTAAGTACTGAAAAAAAGCATAATGGGAAGGGTAATAAAAAGCTCAGTCTGTCCAGTTTTTCAAAAGAAGATTACGAGATTACTGTGTACAAATACCTTTAGAGACAGGAAAACAAACAACTACTAAAATGTTTTTTATTTTAATGAAGAAGACATAACAAAAGCCAGTGTTTGAAAGCGCAGGTCAGAAATCCAAATGAGAAACAAGACACAAGTTTTCAGCAGTTTCAGTAAAGCTTATCCAAGAGGTGTCTTCAAATCAACATTGCATGACTTTCTGAAAAATCAGTTTTACTGTACACTGGTACGGCTTAGTGAAATACAAATTGCTGCATCAAAAGGGGGATAACTAAATAAAATGCAACTGCATATGACATTCAAGTTAGATTATGAATGTTTTCCTTTTAGCCTTTAATTCAGTGAACTATAAAGGAGTTATTTGCTGAAAGCTATATAGTCGAGCATCTTTTCTATAATTTGCACTTTCTTACAGAAATGTACGAAAACAGATGACAGTAGAAAGAAAGACCCATTGGAAAATCTCTATCCAAAGGTCCAGCAACTTTGGAAGCAGTTGGGACTTCAGCTACAGTTTACTCATCAAGGTAAGTGTCTTACAAACCAATGATTCATATTTTACAAAAATAAACTTAATTAAAGCATAAAAAAATATGTCCCACTTCTGAATGGCTTTGCATCTTTTCTGTGGCAACAGCCTAGACTCTCCTGTTCCACGGTATTCTACCAAGGGAGAAACTTAGAATGGTATTAGTAGACTAAAATTATTGGTAGAGCACATATGCTATTGCTCCTTTGAAGAAGTTGTCATTTTAATGCATATTAGGAATAGGGCTTTTTTGCTCTCCAAAAAACCTACTTTGATTATTTGGCAGTGGTATTATTGTAGGTTTGTTGTCATTGATTACAAGATTATTTATTTTTTTCTTCGTGTGCACCAAACAGCAAAAATCACTAATTGTGCTATTTGTTTTTATAGTGATGTTATACGATTCCAGCAGTAATGAGTTATCAACTTGTTGGTATCATGCAGGTATTTGTAGATTTCTTAAACCATAAACTAACCTTTCAAGTACTGCTATCATCATATTTTCCCCTCTATCTTATTTTTACTTTTTATCATCTGAAAAGAGTCATATTTCAATTTTCTCACTGCTTTTTTTAAATGAAAAGATGAACCTCTCCTCATCACTGGCCTAGATGCAACTTCCTGTTGTGCTGCAAAATGTAACCTTAAATATTTATAAATATTTATAGGCGTTAAAATACACATGATATTCAGTTTCTCTTTTTTTCTTATGAAGATACACATGCACACACAGATAGATACACACACAAATACGAATAGACTTTATTTTTCAACTCTCCATACTTGAATTCACCATATATCCAGAGAACATGCTGTTACATGGTTTGAATAAACGTTGTGCATATCCAAAATATTTCTAGCACAGATTGAACAAGTCCTCCCTGGAAAACAAGAAATCATAACAACTTTAGATAAAGATATGTCTATACCTTTAGCGTTTAAAACCTATTCATGTAGTCCTAATGGATGTATTTTAACTACTTTTTCCAATTTTCCTATAGGCATACCAGGGTCAAAGGAAATCTCAGTAAACTTTTGCAATCTAAATACATCAAATTGCAATTTTTTTTGTCTCCCAAGCTAGAAATTACAGAGAAAGGGAGAAAATAAAGAAAATACTAGCTGGTATAAACAAGCTAATGAAGGCTGCTGCCAGAACAACATTTTTCCTGTTTTAAACTTCCTCCCACACCAGTCATAATGCCAGAAGACATTTTTCAAAGAATTTTAAACACTGTTGGAAAAAACTCAAAGATTAAGATAGTTTTGACATATAGAATCATAGAATCACAGAATCACAGAATGGCTGAGGCTTGAAAGGACCTCTGGAGATCATCTAGTCCAATCACCCTGCTCAAGCAGGGTCAGCTAGAGCAGGTTGCCCACGACCGTGTCCAGTCCAGTTTTCAGTATCTCCAAGGATGGAGACTCCATAACCTCTCTGGGACACCTGGTCCAGCCTTTGACCGCCTGCACAGTAAAGAAGTGTTTTCCTGTCTTTGGATGGAATTTCAGGTATTTCAATCTGTGCCCATTGCCTCTTGTCCTGTCAGTGGGCATCACTGAGAAAAGTCAGTGGCTCCCTCTTCTTCATTCCCTCCTCTCATATTTGTACACATGGATAAGATCCCCCTGAGCCTTCTTTTCCCCAGGCTGACCAATCCCAGCAATCTCAGCCTCTCCTCATGTGTCAGATGCTGCAATCCCTTAGTCATCTTCATGGCCCTACATTCAACTCACTCCAGTAAGTCCATATCTTTCTTGTACTGGGGAACCCAACACTGGACCCAGCTCTCCAGATGTGGCCTTACCAGTGCTGAGTAGAGGGGAAGGATCACCTCCCCTGACCTGCTGGCAACACACGTCCTAATGCAGCCCAGGAGGCTTTTGGCATTCTTTCCTGCAAGGGCGCATTGCTGCCTAGTGGTTTGCTTTTTGTCCACAAAGACACAAAACTCCTGCTCTGTAGAGCTGTCTTCTAGCTCATCATCCCCAGTTTGTACTGGCGTCTGAGGTTATTCCTCCCAAGGTGCAGGACTTTGCACTTGCCCTTGTTAAACTCCATGGGGTTCCTGTTGGCCCATTCCTTCAGCCTGTCCGTGTCCCTCTGGATGGCAGCACAACCTACTGGTGTATTAGCCACTGCTCCCAGTTTTATGCCACCTGCAAATCTGCTGAGGGTACACTCTATTCCATCATCCAGGTCATGAATGAAGGTGTTAAACAAAATTTGTCCCAGTATTGATCCCTGGGATACACCATTAGTGACTGTCTTCCAACTGGACTTTGTGCTGCTGATAACAATCCTATGATCCCAACAATTCAGTCAGTTTTCAGCCTACCTCACCATTTGCCTAGCCTGTATTTTATCAGTTTTTCTGTAAGGATGTTAATGGAGATAGTGTTAAAAGCCTTGCTAAAGTTCAGATAAGCATCCACTGTCCTCCCCTCATCCACCAAGCCAGTCATCTCATCACAGAAGTCTATCAGATTGGTCAACACGATTTCCCCTTCATAATTGTATGAATAGTCCGCATTAACCTTCTGTCCTTCATGTTTGGAAATGGTTTCCTGGAGGATTTATCTCCATTACCTTCCTAGGTAGGAATTGAGGTAAGGCTGACCAGCCTGTGGTTCCCTGAATTCTCCTTCTTGCATTTTCTAAAGATAAAAGTGATCTAAAATGATCAAGAACAACATTGGAGTGACATCAGCCAGCTCCCTCAGCACTTATAGGTACATCCCATCAGGTGCCACAGACCTTGTGTATGTCCAGTTTGTTATATGTTCCCTAATCTGAACCTCCTCTGCGAAGGGTGTGTCTTCCTTGCTCCAGATTTTCCAGAGTCTCAGGGACCTGGGATTGCTGAAGACAAGTCTAACCAGTGAAGATTGAGGCAAAGAAGACATTGTGTACATCAACTTTCTATGTCCTTTGCCACCAGGTCCCCTGCCTCCATATAGCAGTGGTGCACATTCTCCCTATTTTTAATTCTTTTTGTTTTCTTTATACCTTAAGTACATATAACTCCTATCTTCTTTTTAATGCAGACACTAAAGCTATTATTTGTTTAGAACAACTTAAAACAATGAAACTTGACTCATTATACCAAGATTTAGTATCCAACCAGTCTCAAAGCCTTAGAATTTGGTTGAATTGGGCTGGTTTTATCCTGAACTCTACAAAATCACACTTTCATTCTGCTCAATTCAGCCAAAAGTTGAAATGGCAGAGTCTATATGAAAAAAACAAACATTGACTAACTGCTGATTAAGTTATTTTTAAAGCAATCTAGCTATTGTTTTCAGCTGAAAAGCAACATTAGGGAAAATTTAAGTACCAGGGAAGAAGTATTTAAATTTGGCCTCTGTGGCAGCTAACAGTGCTAAATGAAGCTCAGAGTTAAACTCCTCTCTTCTGGGAGTTTCCCTTTTTTGCTTTAAGAGTGTGTGGAAAAATGTGCAAGAAGGTTTTAAATTTCATAACAATATACAAGAAAAGACATGATAACTGAAATTTGCACATGGATTTCAACCAAATTATTACCCTTAACAAAATTTAATATTTACCAGTAATTCTTTTTCATATTCAGTCTTCATAGGACTTTGTAGGGTTAAATTTCTGTCAGCATTCGAGCTCTGATGAAATGGAGATTATATAACAAAGAAATACATTTTTTTAATTAATCTGTCAAATGAGTCTCATTAACGCAGAGTCTCATCATAGTAATTGCTTAAGAAACAGGTATTAGAACAGCTAATATCTTTAAAAGAGTTCACTGTATTCAAGTTGATATTGCATAAGTGTCTTTGAATATCATTTTTATCTCCATATTTATTTCTGACAAGGTAGAAATAGTAGAAGCAGAACACAGTATAGAATAAAAGATTGACAAGAAAATAGTGGAAACACGAAATTAATAAATGGGATTTCTAGCATTTAATTATCTTTCTCTGCAGCAGGTCCTAATACCAAATGTAAACCACCTGATTGTTAGACTTTGTCCTTTTGAAATGCCTTAAATAATGATAATTATGTGGACCAGACTGATGGATATCTCTTGCAATATCCCTGTGGTGACATCTGACAATAGAATGCCTTTGATCATGTACTTGCCATATGTATACACTTGTTGCAGTAGGTCCACATAAGTTGTTCCAGAAACACTCCCCTTTCAAAAAATGAAATAAGCAAATAGACAATGGATGGAAAATATATTAAAGCTATTTTACAACCTGCAACTCCATTGATGTCAGGAGAGGCTACAAGTATTTAGAAGGATGTAAACCAAGTCTGGGGGAAATCCAAACACCTGTTGATCAGATTAAAGAGTGGACTTTCTAGCATCAAGAAAATGTAATGTAAATTTTCTTGTGAACAAAACTAGTTAGTTCCAATATAGAAAACAGAAATTGATTTGACTAAATGTGAGATTTATTACTTAAAGCAATCATCAATACTGGTTCCTGTCATCAAGACGTAGTATATGTCAATACAAACCACTCTTCAGATTAGCTGATGCATATGATAAAGGCTTTTTAATAGCAAAGCCCATCATGACTGTGTTTATGCCAGTAGTCAATCCTATCCTGCAGTAAAAATTATGGTGTGATGCTGAGTTTCCTTTTAGTACTTTTCCAAAGTAGAGCTGGAAGTAAGTTACAGGATGCACCTCAATCCATTCAGCTAGGTATGGAACAGTAACTGTTTTTTTTTCTTCAAAGACTGTGGGAAGGTGGCTTTTCAGAAGCACCAGTCAAATGGAAGCTGAAGTTTCTCTTTGCCAGCCTCAGCATTTGAAATACCTGCCTACTGTTTGAGTAAATTCAATGGATTACTTCAAGTCAGACACAGCACATCTTTAGAGGAAAGGCAAAATATTGCTTCAACCTGTAAGATCCTGCTGCTGGCTAGAAAATTGCCAAGTGAGATACAGGCTATTGTGAATTTTGGTACTTCTAGTTGGTGGATGATTTGACTTTTACTATATCTGAGACATGTAATGGTCTTAACATTCATACTGAAAAAATATGGTTCGGAAAATGGTTTGTGGAAGGTGCCCCACATGACATCCTATTTTCTTAGGAAATCTTCCCACAGAACAAAATAAAACTCCCAAAACATGGACTTCTCCCACCAACAACATGAAGCCTTGTTAGGAAGACAGGAAGGCTAACTGAGTGAGTTATGGAAAAAACGAAATTAGTGACTAATCTGAGGAGATATCTCTGTAATATCTGATGACAAAATAAAATATTTCATACACAAAATAAAATGTTTGGTATACAAAATGTATTACATATCTCAAAGGGAATTGGGAAACTAAGAATACTGCTACAAATACTCTGTTGTTAAAGCCACTGGGATATAAGCTTGTAGGTAGAAGTGGAAGTTTCTACTTAAGAAGTCTCATATTTTGTATGAAATTTTGTTTTCAGGAAAGCCTGACTAAAGCATTTTCAGTATTGTTTAGAAAACTGAGGTATGAAAGTGCTTTTTGCCCTTCCTATATTTTTATATCTACCAAGACAGAGAGAGAGAGAGAGAGAAATACTTGTACATGTTGCCTAAAGTAAGAAGTTATATTTAAAACCTTTTAAAACTCTATCTATTTCCTTTTACATTCATATGCCTTTGTAGAGTTAATCCTGTGATCAGATGGTTTACTTAAGAGGTGCTCTAGAAGAAGCATGATTAAGCTAACACTGTCCTAGAGAGACCCTTTTTTTGAGAAGGACTATCAGGCAGAGTATTTCCGGAGATGTTAGTAGGAACTTAGCAAATGACCCCAAGGAATTCAGGGACATATGCCCAGAGGATACACTTGGGTGAAGAATGCCATTTTTAATTGTCTTAATGGCCTGTTCTTTGTCCATGACAAACAAAGTCTTGTGTTGTTCAAAAGGAAAGAAGCAAAACGCTAATGCAAAAATAATTTGCTTAGTCTGCTTCTCTGTTCTTTTCACATCTCTGTGAATCCTTCTACCTGCTCCTCTCCTTTTTCTCATGAAAGGTAGTTATTTATATAATGATATAAAAGCTTATATCAAGACCATGATTGTCTATAACCTTCCTCTTATCTTGTCTCCTTTCATCTTAGAAGACAATTCTTACCTTCATTCAGCACTGTAAGGCCAGCTCGGGATGTCTAAATATGCACAAAACTACTGTCTTGTTCCCCTTTAAATTCCTCTTTAAAAGTCTCCTTTGCATTGATGCCTACATCACCACTCATTTGTCAGTGTTGATCTCACATCTCTACTCCTGTGTTTATAGGCACTGCCTTCAGAAGTTGCCAATATTTTTTCTGTATTTATACAGTATTTAAACAGTCAGTACTGATCTGTCACTAGTGTTCCTCAGCCAAATGCTATGAAAGTAATCAGTAACAACTTTGTTAGTCCAGTTCTAGAAGTTTGGAGAAGGGTCAGCATTTGACAGGATTTGAGGATTTGAACAGGCTGATGGTGTGCAGCTGAGAGAAGACTACCTAAACTTGATGCGTTATAATATCCAGTGGAGGGAACAGCAAATATGGCTGAAGAGGTTGGTAACAATCAGAAATTGTTACAAGAGAGCTATTTCCTTCTAGCCTATTATTTCTGTTATTTATGAGTGCTATTATCTAAGACAGTAAGGGGCAGAGCCTGCCAAGATTTATACCCCGAAGTAGAGCTGCATACAAGCTGTCCCATCAACAACTATCTTAGTTACTTATAGTTAAAATATACCAAAAAAGGAAAACAATTATGTTCATGCAATCAAAATGTCCCTTTCATATGCACTTAGAATTGTTTTATTTCTCAGTTATTAGAAAACAAAAGTAAATAGAAATAAATGACAGCAGCATATTTACAGATTAATTTATGATCTAATGGTTGCTGGGAGCATCCTCATGTTATGCTCCAGATGAGTTTTGTCTTAAGTGAGGGCTCAGAAGCTAAACACAGAAAATTACACTTAACACAAAGAGTATTTAGCTGTGGCTGCATATCTGACCTACAGTATTTGCCGTTCCAGCCAGTGAAATTTTATGGATCAGATTCTCATAAAGGTCTTTCCTATACCTTGTTCGCTTGTGATGACAATCAATTTACTCTTTCAAAGACAAAGTCTTTATATACTAATGAACAACATGTGATTTTAATAAAATACTGAATTTTTCTCATCACAGCTAATTAGGTTGGGCAGAACCTCGCACTGATGTGTCCAAGCAGTTTTGAACTGCATCCCACCACTGTGGGACATCTGTTTGCACTTGATCATGTCAGGTTGCCAGAAGTGCGATCAAGCTAACTGTGGAACCAGGAACCAGTGTCAGATCCTTTAAGATGCTGTAAGCAGCAGATTTTTTCTAACTGCTAAGAATAATCTTCTGATAATCAGAAAACTTCTTAAATACCATAAGGCATTCCGAATCCATTTAACAGAACTTGTTATATATCCTTTAAAAAGGACAGAAGGGGAAGAGTGGGCCTTTAAGTATGCACACATATCTTCTCTGAACGTTCGTCTTCGTGCTGCAATAAGCAGTCATGCTTGTATGCCATGTTCAAGGCACACTAAATAAGAACCCATTATAGGAAAATACACAAACAAACACTATTGTTACCTGCTTGTGTTGTAGTGAGATCCAAGAAGTCTCTGCGATGATTCAGTAGCCTAAGGGTGTGAAATCCATGCATTGGAAGCATTGAATTAGCTTGATTCAACATGGAAGAGTTTACAAAACAAGCAAAGCTTTGCTCCCTTTCAGATCCAGATCCTGTATCCTCTGCTTCCAGAGACAGGATGTTAAATATTGGTTGTAATCCAACAACATCCTCCAAAAATTATTCTTAAATCAGTGTGATCTTCTGTGCTCCTGAAATCCATTACATAAATAGTTTTGCAATAAGTTCTCCTTCTTTCAGTGGAGTAAGGGTCCTGTAAATCTTATTTCAAACCTAATTCTTAAGAATAAAATCCTGGCAATATAAACCATAAGTTCCCTTTTAATGTATTCTCACTTTTACAGGGAAGTTTCATTTTTTTAAATGTTGCCTTTGCATATAAATACAGGTCCACTTTATAAATAGGTCCATTTAGTTGAACCCTGCATTGACATTTTCTTTCTTTTTACAATAAAATATTTTGGATTACCTTTTTGCATTTATGAATTTTGAGTTCTCTGTGCAAAGGAAAATGTGAACTTTTAGAGGGAGAATCTACTGAATAGCTCACTAGGGTAATTTGCAGTTGATTGATGTCTGATATTTTACCAAAAAAGTGCAATATTATTCCTTACCTTCTGAGAAATACAGCTCTGCTTTGGGCAGACCATTATTTTCATGTCATAAAGATCTAGGCCTTTACTGGGAGCATGGGATTTGTTATTCAGAGTTTTCTGTGACCACTCTGGTTAATCTCATTCTCTAAACAAAACAGCTTCCCTATATAAACACTAAAATGTGTATTTATGACTACTTGCAGACTTGGAATTTATTGGATTTATGGAAGAGAAGAATAAAGCCTGTTGTCAGCTGTGTGGATCAAAGCATTTCTTTGTTAGTAGGATGTGCACAAAGAGCACTGCTAGTGATAAAATCGTACCTTCAGAGCAAGCCCTGTAAAGATTTAAAGATTCAGAGGTGAGGAAAAAGGACATGGCAGAAATAAAAACCAGTAAGGTGGTTTAACTTTTTAAGTATAGACTACAGTGAAGTAGAAGAGATTCTGTTTTCTTTTGTAGCATTTTCATACTCACAGCTGTACTTGTTTTCTTCTTTCCTGAATATACAGTCCACGTTGCCAAGAGGTCCATGATATCCAAAACAAATTAAAGGTGAGATATTTCTGTATTAAATTTTGCTCAAGACACATATATGAGTACAATAAAATAATACATACAGCAGGTACTGTATTTCAATGGGATTTGTACCTGGACCTCAGTGAAATTAATTCTTTAATATCTCTTTCTACTTTTTTTTTGTATGCAGTGCAATTCACTACAAAATAGCTAGTGGACTCTAAAATACCACCAATATGCAGCTGTTGTGCAAAATGTAAATACGGGGTTTGAAAGTGACACCATAACTCTTGCCTAGAGGACTAATTTGGGTGGGATTTTCTTAAAAATCTACTCCTATATTTTCAAAGTGACAGGGAGCATTCAGGGTTCTACTTTTCAAAGGTACTATTAGTACTAATAGTACTAAAGGTACTATTTTCAAAGGAATAACTGAAAATCACAAGAATATCAAGAAAACAGTTGCAAGTTTTTTCTCCTCATGAAAACCTTACTTCATCGTGTTCCCTGTATACTTTTGCAAACCCCATATATGTATACAGAGATACTTTTTTCCAATCCGTCATCCGTGCCTTACTGCACAAAGTAGCTCGACACAGGCTACCACTTGCATGAAACCTGTAAGAACTGTAACACCTGAATCATCACAAGTTTTAATATTTACATTCACAATCTCATTTGCCTTCAGGGCTTTGCAGATGCTGCTGCTAAAATGTGGGATACCCAAAGATGACACATGTTAGCACGTGAAAAATAGTTACACAAAGCAAAGGTATTATTTGTGAAGTTGTTTATTACAGGATATGTTTAAGTACTGCAAGACAGAGCTAAATGAAGATATCTAAGCTAACTCTAAAAACACATTGTCACTAAGAGGAAATGGCATAGTCATTCTACTGTGATAATCTGCCTTGGCCGTGGCATGTCATTTCTCAGCCAAACTAATTTCCTTGGGTGCAATTCCATAGAGATGTGTACAACTCTCTAGCACTGACTGAATGAGACTGCTCTGCACTAGCCTGGATATCTCTGTGATGTTCTGCTTTGCTGTGTAGACTGACACATAGACAAATTTTGGAGGTTTGGTCCACTGTTCAACTTTTCATGGGACATGACAATTCTCAGCTCTTACATGAACTAGCAAGGACTCTAATTATGCAACTCTGAAAATGAAGAACTTGACAGCCCTAAGGTCACAAAGAGGATGAGAATGCCAGATGGTTTTTGTGGCAACATTTTTGGGATCCTTTCCGAGCAACCCTGAGTATATGATGAATACTAAATTTATATATTTATGATAAACTAAATAGATCTGTGCAGATAAATTTGAGAGCCTTCATCATGGGAGGAAGAGATTATTAATATGACAAGCTGAAAAGCTGAGTGAAGGGTTTATTTCCTTTAATTGGTCTAGCTGCATTTGAACAGAAGAGTAATTAGGTGCTTACACAATTCAAAGGCAGATGACAAATGCTAATCCTTACCAAAGAGTTGATCTATGACGGATTTGTTTTACATAAGAGCTCTCCTCCCTCTAAAGGATGCTTACTGAACTACTCAAATATCCAGGGAGGGTGAAAATTGTCCTAGAACAACTACAAGGGTCAATTTTTACATGAGGATTGTGGTATGCTTTAAGAATCACTGCAGTTTTCTTTCTTAACTAAAACTATATGAATGCAAAACCAGATAAGAGAAATGATTTATAACAGCTTTTAAACCCCAAGTTTATGTAGAGATATGGCTTAGACACATTTCCTCTTAGCAGTGACTTAAAGGACTTAAAAATGCACAGGATGTGTAGAAGCCCTAAAGAACTGTAAAGATTGAGGCGTGGATAAAGAGGCTCCCACAAGAAAATCTACGACTAGGGAGAAGTTCGTTTATCCTATCTAACCAAGCTGCTAAAAGAGAAAACGTGTTTTGGCCTGGGATTCTGCCTTGGGGTAGGGAGGAGAAGAAGTTATGTTTTAGGAAATAGTTTTGGTTAGTGGGTAACTTGAAAAATGTAGGGTTCTGCCTTCTGTGATTCCCAAAAGGAAATAAGGAGTCTTGGAAGGGCCAACAAAGGAAAAAAGTGTCCTCTTTTCAGTTCTCTTTCTCCAATATCCTGATTATAATGAGATACAACATTGAGGACACAATTTTCTATCTTTTCAGCCTGCACTTACTAGATCCCCCTTCAACCCTTGTGGTGGGTTGACTTTGGCTGGCCACCAGGTGCCCACCAAGCCGCTTTATCACTCCCCCTCCAGCCGCTTTATCACTCCCCCTCCTCAGCAGAACAGGAGGGGAGAAAATAAGATGAAAAAGAAATTGTGGGTTGAGATAAAGGCAGTTTAATAAAGAAAAAGCAAAGGCTATGCACAGAAACAAAGGAAAACAAAAAGACTTTATTCTCTACTTCCCATCAGCAAGTGATGTCTAACCACTTCCTGGGAAGTAGGGCTCCAGTACGCGTAGCGGTTACTCCGGAAGACAAATGCAGCTTTTATTGCTGAGCATGATGTCACATGGCATGGAATATCCCTTTGGTCAGTTTGGGTCAGCTGTTCTGGCTATGTCCCCTCCCAACCTCTTGCCCACCCCCAGCCTACTGGCCTTTGGAGAGGGCACGGTTTGGAGAGACAGCCTTGATGCTGTGCAAGCACTGCTCAGCAGTAGCCAAAACACTGGTGTATCAACCCCTTTCTAGCTACAAATACAAAGCACAACACTATGAGGGCTATTATGGGGGAAGTTAACTCCATCCCAGCCAGAAACAGTACACCCCTGCATAATTTGAAGGGCATTCAAAATTTAATTCCAGAAGACCATGTTAGCCATAAATCCTTAACACAGAAGGAAGCAACATGCCGCTGCCTTTTGTTGCGGGGGGACGGTCATAGCTCTCAGAAATATTTATTTGACTGCTGGTTGTCTGAATGTAAAACCAAATCTGACATGGTTCAAATTTACTGTGTTTTGCAACAGATCTCTGATTTCTTTAAAGGGCTGTAAAAGCTAATTTCCATACATGAGAACCATCAATATATCTGCAATCATGTTCAAGTGTACAGAATGAAAAATGCAACATAATATCACCTCAAGCAAAATGCCAGTTCCTTCTTCCCCAGATTAGGTAAATTTTTAATTTCAGCTACTATTTCAGCTATTCACTTTTTATTTCTTTATTTTTTTAAGTCTAAGAGACATCAAAATTTTCTCACATGCAAAATGGTTCAATAAACCTGCTGATGAATCCGTGGCAACTGCTATTCCCAACTCAACATCCAGCCCTCAAGAAGGCCCTATAATCCCCAGCAGAAGTGCATTTCCTTTAGTCCTGACAGCTGCAACCAGGGTCTGAAATCATCATCCTGTTGGAGGACTAAAGGAGAACAGTGGATTAATCTCCTCCATAATTCTTAACAGGGCTGGGGATAAAATACATGTGTCCTTTCTTGCTGGCAATCCCAGTAAAACAAATTCTCAAGTTTTTCAAACTGTGAATGCTTATGGGGAGCCTATTAGTATATAAAGCATGTGTAATTTAATGCATGCCATGCCTATGGTGTTTAGGTGCATATTATCCACTTAGACAAGCTCTTAAACAAGTATGGGTATATCCACAAAAGCTTATCAACCCAAAGTTGGACCAGTTACACAGGCAACAGGATAACTAATGCTACTTTTTCTAATATGGTTTTAGGAAATATCCATCTGTCCGAACAAACACAAAAGGCAGATTTATGATGAAATCCTTAAAAGTTAGGTCAGATTTCAGGCTTCTGGAAGAGTCACATATCCTGCCATAGAAAATAAATGAAAATGTTGATGAACACACACCGTGTCTCATTACAAAGTAATGTACATATATATATAAAACAAAGCTTATACTGCATTACTTAAACTATCTTAAACTACTAAACATTTGCACTGGATTGCAGAAGTACTCTGGAATTACATGACAAGGGATTCTGAACACAACTCAAGGAAACTGCACACTGCAAATCTTCCTGCATTTTTTACAGTTGTTGCACAGCCTGGTAAAATGCATGCTACCACATCCATCAGCCATTATCAAACCACAGCCACCACATGTTCCTTAACCTCTGGCTGTGGGCATCATTCCCTGCACATCTTTCCTTCACAATCTGTCCCATCTGACCCACAAGTTCCTCAAACTAAAGTTTTCTTTGTCTGCTCTGATTTTATCAGGCTTAACTCCTGTTATGACAAATGTGGGCAATTTTCTTCTCGTTAGTCATATCTAAGACAGGGTTAACACGTGGTAATCTCTCACGATCTTTCAGTGTGAAAACAATGGCTTCTTAATATTTCAGTTCTTTCAATATGCAAGTTTCACACGCGAACGGTAAAACATTTCACATGAAACTAAAACAGATTCATTTTTTACACTATTCAGAAGTCTAACTGCCTATTAAATTGCTAAGTTGAATGTAAATTAAATTATTCTGTGTAATATTTTACTCACTGATTTGAATTCTCAGTTGTCTCTTCGGGCTGGGACAGAAATGGCAAGAAAATGTTCCAGTATTTCAGATGTCAGAAACAACTTTTGACATTGTGTGGCTTTAGACCTAACTTGTTTGTTTTTCCTGCTGTTCTTCCTCAAGTTCTCCACATCTTGTCGCAATAACCCAAACATTCAATACCTCAAAGTATATATATCACTATTTGTTTTGGCTCTCCCTATGCAAATTCCAACCCATAGGTTTCTATGAGGGTTGGTTCTTGTGAGGTCTTCTAGGCTACAAATAAAAAGGATTTTGTCATACTATGGGACTCTATCTAATCCCTATCTTCAGGTCAAACCAATTAATCTTTTTTTTAGCCTTACACGATTTTGACCAAATCTTACATAAGGCATGAATAGTAAATACTTGTTTTTATAAACTTTTCTGGATCTAAATAGCGCTGCTTCATCAGCCAGAGGTTTTCTGCCTTGCATGCAATCCTCAAAAAGACAATCCATAAAAATATTTTGCAAGGGTGTCAATAATGTGTTTACACAGTAGTTTTTACAGGGAACAAAGCAACCATCAGGGACCATGGACATGTATCCTGTCTTTGGCCATTTTCCAGACTTCAGAAACTTACGAAATATCTGGATGACAGCCCTTTCATTTTATTTTATTTTTATGTTACTCATTTAGACTTACTATGTCCTCACTTCATCTTCAGCTAGATCTCTTACGCTTTCCTTATTTCCCACAAAAAATTTTGCTATTACTAGAACACAGCCAGATTTCACCTTTCTTTATGGATAGTTGATGGATGCTCTAAATGTAAATCTGTACCGTATCCTTTTATCCTTACTTTGATAGAATAAAAAAGAGCATGTTTTCACAGATGTTCCCATAGTTTCTCTCAGGCTAAATGAATTGACAAAAATAAATAGGGATTAGCAACGCTGTTCTTTGCTGCAAATAACATTTGCACTCAGATCAAATACAACAGTTTGTCCTTTAGTTGTACATATCCCAAAATGCTGTATTTCAGAATATAGGAAAACTTCTAAGTCTTCAAGTTTCCATTTTTGTGTTTCAGCCTGGCTGCATAATGATTTAGGGAAGTCAATAGTTCTGCAGAATATTCTGTATTTGACAGTATCTATCCATATTGTTAAGTGGGAAAGAAAAGTTTGATTGAATAGCATAAGTCTGCATCTCAGATGAAAACTCCTCATTTTGTTCTAGGATACCTCTCAGAAAACAGAGACTTCCTTCAGCTCAAGCATTTTTCACTGGGCTGCTCTGTTAGTACATCACTAAGCCATAATACAGCCTTCTCATCAGACAGAGGCTTATTAAAGGTCTGCTGCATGTCTTTTTCTACTGACAGAAGAAGACTTCAGCAGGGAGGAAGCTATAGCCAAATGTTTAATTTGGTTATAAATAAAGGATTCAAAAGTTCTTCATTCTTGACAGATCCATTGATTTCCTGAATTTTTGGCAGGTTTGTTATGGCAGATGTGCTCAGTAGAGCTGTAGGGTATGCTTATAGCTACTTACAGATTTTTGGAAGCTGCTGTTTCTGCTAAGTTATTCAGTTTAGAACTGGAAACCCACATTTTATAATAAAACTTGATGACATCTGTCACAGCTTGATTACTTATGTTGAGGCAGTACCTTAAGTCCCTTAGTATGAATAAATAACAACGTGATAGTTTGTGTGTAATGCTGCCACCTATCCAAAGGCTAAAATCAGTTTTCTATCAAATTTTGAAACAAAAAAGGCTCTAAATGTGTATAAGGACAAACCTTTCCACCATGAGGACAGTTAAGCATTGGAACAGGTTTCCCAGAGAAGTTTGTGCAGTCTCGTTATTGGAAATTTTCAACGTAGACTGGATAAAGCCCTGAACAATGTGATTTGACCCTGCTTTGAGAAGGACCTCTTGAGGTCCCTTCCAACCTGAATTTTCCTATGATTCTATAAGAACTATTTTGTTCCTGATTTAGAAGAATAAGTGTATTATTTTTGCTCCATGGAAGTTCTAAGTTAACTGCATATCATCTTAATTAGATATTAGTTAATATGGCACATCCAATGAACATCTCTATAATTTTAACTGTCAAAATCCTATTTTTTAAATTTAGTATCAGAAGAAATTTAAAAATTCAAATAAAAATTTGGGATTACTTTCCCGCCTAATCTGTAATTATTAAACTTTGGCAATAGATACACCAGTAAAACTTAAATTGCTTGAGATATGATGAGGAAATACACTGAAATACCAGAGTTTTACTGATAATCTAGTTTCAGTCTAGAATTTTATGGACTTTCCAATGCTAATCCAAAAGGAACAATTATTTACTATTCTTTTTATCGTTAGTAAGAAGATAAATTAACCATAGAAAGACAAGATCAAAGTGTAAGAGCAGCCATGACTACAAAACAACACCCACATGACTTGAGATGTTTCCAGAAACAAGACTGATATGCAGACACAGTGGAATAACAGAGAAGGGAGAGGAAATTTTGTTTTTCTTGAATAACATTTTTAGTAACAATAGTGGCAGAAAGGCACTACTGAAATTCCAAAATATATTGTATTATTGTGTAATCTAAATAGAAGGGGATAAAAACACATTTGTAGCACTTCTTCAGAGAGAAACTACAGAGCACTACATATATCATAATTTGTAACAGTTCTGCTTTCATCTACCAGCTCTACCTGCAAATTACCCAAAGCTGTCATCTATCTGACAATAAAATAAAATATTTACATAACTACCATTGAAGGGCTAGGACTTAGGGTGGATTGTAGGAGTTCAAATGACTTTGTAGTGTCAGGAAATCAAACACTAGTTTTGTACTCATCATGACCAAAAGTTCTCTCTAGAGACTGAATTTCTCAAATAATGATGGAGTCCATTAAAACTTACTGGAATACGAAAAGACTAGACTAGGGCTTTAGGAGGAAATTACTTCAGTTCATATGAAAAGTAAATGGGACTTATCCAAGATTTTGGTTTCTAATTAAGATAGAACAAAAGGGAAATATATACCAAGCATTCACAATGTTAATCTACTTCATTTTTCATAGTTTAACTGTGAAATAAAGAGGAATAAGGCAGTGATCATTATCTTTGGCTAGCTTGAGGCGAATTCTCTTTGTAATCCTAAAATTGGGTAACTTCTGAGTACTTCATGTGGAACTAAAATTGATCTGCTCTGTTAAAAAATGATACTTTTAATGCCAGTAGCAATTTAGGATCTATTTTATGGAAGTATTGTCATGTGGCCAATGCAGATAACTATCTAGTAGATTTTATAGGAGTCCTCAGGCACCTACTGTTCATTGCAAACTCCATTTGTGGGTACCTGTTTGTTGTACTTAGCTGCCAGCAGATGCATCTAACATTAGCATCTAGCAGTAACTTTCAGAAGTACCTCCACACACACAAAAAAAAAGTGGAAAATGGCCAGTTCATATTAAATTAATCCCATTACTCTGAGTTTGGCAAACGTAATCATTTTTCTGGGCAGTGCCCACAGGTAAGCTACACCCAGGTACACTGGGCTTCAAGGTTTAAGTGTAACACAAACTAAATAAACTACTGATTTTTCTCCTGAAAGGCAGTTAGATGAGATGGAGCTGGGAACAAGGGCTAAAGCTTTCAACAGCCAAAGTCCCTACAAACTGTTTCATGCAACAGATGTATTCTAAAAGTGTAGGTGTGAAAAGTGTATTTCTGGTATCCTTTAAAAGAAAGCAGACAGCTTAACAGAAACACCCCATATAGGAATGATTCACATCAGAAATTTTGCTTCTCTTAAAGCCCATATTGATCTTTGGGGGGCAACAGCTGGTAAGGTAATGGATGCTATGAACATAATTATCTACAATCACTCTGAGAGAAATTGTAAGGTGGAGAAAAGACACTGACTACAGTGTCCAGGCGAACTGATCCATTTGCACTTGATCACCCGACTGCACATTCATGAAGGACAGGTGATATTTCAAACTATTCTGTTGTCTTAGGGCATGCTATATTCCAACAAGGTAACGATTGTTCTGTAGAAGTAGGTTATTTCCAGAGGGTACAAAAGGTGTTCTCAGTCTGTGGGTTTATGAAGACTGCCTGCACTCAGTGCTGATGTGAGGGGCTCCTCCTGGAGCACACTGTGACTCCTACCCTGCCAGACACAAGGGAACTAGAACTACCAGGTACACCTCAACCTGCACGTCTCTATAGACTTGCCATGAGTTCAACTGGTACCAACGCAGAAGGAAACATGTCAGTCTGCAGCAAGAATGGCAGAATAAAACAACCTGTGAGGGCATGGCTGGTTAGAAAACAAATAGCTTCTCAGTAGGGTGGGCCTGAATTTATGAGGTTTTAGGGAAAGTGATGCTTGTCCCTTGTTTCTTCCCCTCTCCTTCCCCAGCAAGCTGGCTTTCTCTTTCTGGTGCAGGACTGGCCTCCATTCTGCTCAGACAAGCCAGAATGCTTGAGGCTGCCCTAAAAATGTTCCTGATGCCAGTAGTCCAACAAGAGAAAGCCACAAGTGGACCCCTTTCCCTAAGTCATTGAATGAGTTGTATATGAACTGGGCTAGACTGGGCTTCCCTACTGCTGCCTTTGGAGATACTGGATCTGTGCCAGGTGTACTGCTCCCCCACTGGGAAAGCTCAGGTGGAGTAAAAGCTTCAGTGCAGAACCTAGACCACAGGCATCACTGTATCCGCTGGATCCAGGGATCACATTCGACACTCTCATTTGCTGGAGGTAGATGTGCAAGGTAAGATTCAGTGTAGAGCTTAAGACATCTACATTTACGTGTATATGTACGTGACTGTTGGGATTCTACTGATCTGAGCTCTTCTTGCCAGTGGAGAGCTACTCACCCCAAAGGAAACACGAAGCAACTATCAGCTGTTTCACTGTATAAGCATCACTGGCTGTATGCCAAGATCTCCAGTCACTGTAATTGAAATTTAGAAGAGTAGTGCACATCTACAGTGTAAATGTAGGTGTCTTAAATTTGGACAGAATCCCACCCTAAATTCTTGCAGATAAGCTTTTCTTCCAAAGCTATTAGAGGTATAAAGGACATTTTCTAAAGAAATCACACAAGCCCAACAAACTATTGAACTATCCTGCACAGCATCCTACAAGATGACCTGGTAGGTTTCTGTGTTCATTAGATGATAATGATATTCACCTAGTATGAAGATTTATACACAGAACAAAAATCAGAATTGCTGCGCTTCTGCTGGTATTTTTAACTACATACTTTCTGTACAGAAAAGTTGCTGTTACCATCAATCCCTGCTGAAGCTGCTGTTGCTCTGAATGGACCAGAGCACCAGTTTTTTTCAAGTGAGGTAGGTTAGAATGTCTCTAAGGGAAAAGGATCAAAAAACTAGTGGAATGGTGACCAACAAGGAAAAATCTATGACAAGTAGGTAAACAATAAATAATTTCCTATTCACTGTGTCTACTATTTTTAAACTATCTTTGTTTTTTTTTATAGTAAAGGTCAGAGAACTATGGTCAGATTCAATACATAGGGGCTTTCGTAATTTTTCTCCAGATCTAATACGAGGCAGAGAAGAAGCAATCCTCTTTTAGACAGAAAAAGAGATCTCACGATCTCACCATCTCACAATTATTTGAAAGTTTAGAGATCTCTGTATCATCGTTGGAGATAATCCCACCATGAAAATAACTACACCAATGTAGAAATCTTCCTTGAGGAAGATTATAATGGGGTTATCTACATTCTCTGACACTCCGTATGTCAGCATCACCCGTGATGCTATCAGAAGTAGCAGGTTTGAGACCATGCTTATCAGGACAAACAATTCTAGTATGCTTATAATTAAAATAGCTGTCATCGGGGAGAAAAACTTGAGACTAACTTGCTGTTACTACTCCAAGATGATTCAGTTCAAAGTTGCTGTCAGTGAACCAAGAATCTGTATGTCAGCTCTAACAGGGTTGTCGACTCCTGGCTCCCAGCAGAGGCTCTTAGGCTACATCTGTATCACAACATTAAACAAGCACCAAGCCACGGGCTCCAGCCCAGGTGGAAATCATCCACGCAGCGCGTCTCCTGGCATACTTTGCCCCATGCCAGCTCGCACTCTGTGGTTCAGGCACTGTTCTCAGTTAGCAGCACGGATGAGGGCAAACTATTTTGCAGAAAGAGATGGATATGAACCTTTTCATCATACTTATTCTCCAGGAAAAAGAAAACACCCCTGTCGGGGCCCTGAAGGCACTAACGGCCCTGACCAACCTCACCTGGGGCCTCCACCCACAGCCATGGGCCCAGAAGTTCTATTTAAGCTCAGACCTGGGCCTGAGTTACAGGAATGCTGGTCTCTAGTTCAGCCATAGTTATAGCTGGTGGTGGACCATGTTGATCCAGACACCAACCTGCAGGCTGACTTGCCTTGGCCCTGCCTCATCACCACGGGTCTGCTAAGTGATTGCTGGACCTGATCCTGACCTGCAGGTTGGCTTCCAGGCTTGATTTTGGAACTACCTCATCACTGTGCTATAGATCTGGACTGATGGTTGGACCTGGCTGCCACCTGTGAGTCTGACCTGCTCCCTGGCTGCGCCACAGGAGCCCCTGCCACTTCCAGCCCTCACCTCAGAGGGAGCAGCTGGCCTGTGCTGCTCCCTCACAGCCCAGGCATATTTTATTTACTAGTGTGAGTTTATGTCTGCAGTGCCTGGGCTGCCAAGGTGTCAATGTCCAGCTCCAGCACTGGCGTTCAGAGCAGTTCCTCAGGAGAGTGTTACCCAAGGAGGCATCCTTGGGTAGTTCCTCTGCCGTGATGTTAAACCAGATGGGGACATCAGTGGTTCCAGATTCTGGGCCAGCAATGATTTTGGAAGTGTTTTCAGAAATAGTTTCACTGAATTTTTTTTTCTTTTTTTTTTTCTTTTTTTTTTTTTTGACACTGAGCATTTGTGAGGACTTTAGTCAATCTGTTCTGGATCAAAACTAAGTTTAAAAAAAAAAAAACAAGAGCTCATGACATTTCTGACAGATCTGGCCAATGTCAAGGCTGGATGTGCAGTCTTCCCTTGAGCAGACTGTTTTTGACTCTCAGTGTTACAAGGGTTTAGTACACCTGCTAGTATTCCTGTAGTCACATTTAAGAAAATACTTCTGTAGCATAAGCAGAAATGTGGGAAGAAAAGATACGCTATAGTATAAAGGCATCAGCTGGAGCTTGCAGTGCATATGAATATATGCTCTCAGCCACTGCCACTATGTTTGACTAAAACTTTAACAGGTGATTTTCTATTACATTTCCGTAAGACAGCACAAGTTTGTTTGCCTGACAGTTGTATTAAAAGATAAGCTTACAAATGCAAGTGTTGGCATGAATATGCAGTGCTAATTTATCTCTATTATGTAACCCTACCATATTATCACTTGCAGATCTGCCCAGACAAAACTTTTCTTTGTATAATAGGAATCTGCTTCAAGAGTGGTCCATGACAAGCCCTTTGGGATTACTTGGTAATTACACTAAAGGCTTCAGCATTAAACACGTCGTAAAATACCAAGCAAGATTTTATATTATTTAAGGTACTCTTTTCTAGTAACTATTTTTGCAATTCATAAGCAAATAACTTCTTTGATAACAGTGTAATTGCCTATTTGCAAAGTGATGGATTTTACTGGACATTGTAACTTGTGGATTTAAGCAGCCTGACTTTTTTTGGCGAACTATGAAAATTGTGAACTTAGTGTCTGGTGCCTGTAAGATGAATAATTGTCTCTCCAGGAAACCAGAGGATTGCAAATCATCATGCTGTGGGGAAGACAGTATGGGTTAATCTATTTATGTTCTGTTGTCCTTTTCCCCTTAAACAAAGTGCTGTCTTTTAAGCCGATTTGTACTCCTGAGTGGGACACGTTAATTCAATGGGTGTTAGGCCACCTCCTTTCTTTTTCCCTGATGACTAGACAGTACTTGAGATTGTTTATTAGTGACCCTAAAATTTGAACCCAGCCCTTGTTCCTATGAAACAAAGCCTAGCAGCAGGCCTTCCATGATGAAATCAAAGCCAAAGAAATATTAATATAACTAGAAAGCCCTTTACTATCTGCAAAACAGTCACACATTAAAAAAGGTCATCTTTTGTCACCAAGGGCTTTTATTTGGTAGGCCTGGACACATCTGCTCTTTGGGTACTTAATTATCTTCATGTCACTCTCTTAACTAAGAATGCAGAAAGAGGGTGACGTTCCTTACTAGACTTGCTCTCTAGTGTGAAAATGGATTTTTTTCCATAGTGCTCACACTTTTGAGGTCAAGGAGTGAGTTTAAAATTTTTTCAAGATACTTATAAATGAAATCACAGTTGTGATGGTATTGTCTTAACAGCAGTGATTTTAGATGAGTATCTTCTAAATTATTAGCTCTTGTTCCCAGTTTGAGATTCTTAATGAAACCAACTGTAAATATGCATAATATAAGTGGTTTAGGGGTACTTTAGGAGATCAACTGTGTACTGGGCAAGGAAGATGTTAAAACAGATTAATAAGATTCAAGTAGTAAGCCTCAGTCTCTTGCTGCAGATGGTAAATGGTATCACCTACAGCTTTGTCTCCTTTTTTTACCTTTCTTTTCTCCTCCACACTAGGTTTATTAAGACCACTTTTTGCCTAGAGTTTTAGTACCTAACACTAACTTATACATCATGTTATTTTCTAGTCAATGAGTAGTTCCATTTGAATTACTGAACGGCCACATGAATGTCTGTTTTGAGCTTTGTCAGTATAAAAATACAAGAAAATACCCTCCATAACAGTTTTTCCTGCAAACAAATAAAAAGATATTGCAGACATAGCCTTAGGTTGCAAATTCTTCAAAGCAAGGATTACGAGTTACTTTGTTTGCAAAGTACAGCCCAATAATATATCTAAACACTAAGATATTTTGAAAAAGTTGGAAACTAGTGCTAAGAGACACCTGCAGAAATCCATAGTAAATAAGAGGACTATTGTTTTACAACTAAGTAATGACAAAGTGATTTATCTTCAACTATTTAAGTAGATAGTATTAGTTTAATTTCTAGTGAATGTTACAAAAAAAATATGACAAGCATATTTTCATTTTCTTTTTTAATACTTCTCTTGTGCAGGCAAAAGATAAAGTGTTCATTTTCTGGAAAATAAAAGAAATGCTTCTTCATGCGACGAGATGTAATTATGCAAAACAGAGAGGGGGACATCTTAGATAAATTCCAATATTATAAATACTGAGAAACAAGAAAAAAATACTGTTTATTACAACATAAATACTGCTTACAGCACATGAGCATCCAATCCCTTCTTTTTGATCCCATTAGTCTCAGGGTGTTCAACAACTATTGTACTTCGAGTCATAAAACACTGTTGCATAACTCTATTAGAATGTGTTAATGAAACATACACACTAAGTGCTGGGTCCAGTTCAGGGCTCCTCAGTAAAAGAAAGATATGGACTTACTGGAGTGAGTTGAATGTAGGGCCATAAAGATGACTAAGGGATTGCAGCATCTGACACATGAGGAGAGGCTGAGATTGCTGGGATTGGTCAGCCTGGGGAAAAGGCGGCTCAGGGGATCTTATCCATGTGTACAAATATGAGAGGAGGGAATGAAGAAGAGGGAGCCACTGACTTTTCTCAGTGGTGCCCACTGACAGGACAAGAGGCAATGGGCACAGATTGAAATACCTGAAATTCCATCCAAAGACAGGAAAACACTTCTTTACTGTGCAGGCAGTCAAAGGCTGGACCAGGTGTCCCAGAGACGTTATGGAGTCTCCATCCTTGGAGATACTGAAAACTGGACTGGACACGGTCGTGGGCAACCTGCTCTAGCTGACCCTGCTTGAGCAGGGGGGGTTAGACTTGATGATCTCCAGAGGTCCTTTCCAACCTCAACCATTCTGTGATTTCTAAAGCTAAACCATGTATGAGGATCAGCAAAGGTGAGTACCTAAGTAATGTCCTACCAGTGTTTTGTAGGACCAGTTCCCACCAGGGCCTGCTTTAAGCCACCAAAGTCCTCACCATACTCTAGCAGAACTCTATAACTGCAGCACGGTGTTTCAATGCATAACTACCCTTGCACTGAGAGATCAGTTTTGGTACCATAACAATAAGACTGAAGAAAATTTAAAGTTAAGTCTCTTCCTCGTGCCTCTTCCTCATCTTTGTACCTCTCCTTTAAATTCATGCATGTCTTTGTGTCCTGTTTCCTCCCCGTTCCAGCTGCCCAGGTCATTATTCCCACATGCAGCATGTTGAGGAAAGTGGTAGCAGCCACTTCTCCCCTAGTGAGTCAGCAGGAGGCAGCTGGCAGCTCCCTGGAGAGCTTCAGTGCCTGAGAAGCTTTTGGTGACCATGGTGTGCTCTGTGTTACATAACTCAGCTGCTGAATCCTAAGAAATTAAACAACATGGCAGTCGCCTGAACACAACATTGTTTTTGGGAAACTACAGCTCAAGTACAGTGGAAACTCTGATACTCCCCTATGGCAAATACTCTTGAAAAATTGCGAGAGTGAAAACAGTCCTTGAAAGCAGTTAACAGCTGCAGACAGGCTCAGAGCATAATAGCTCTTTGATCTTGTGTATGATGGGAAGAGCACCCCTGGGAGCTTAATGCCATCATTTTATGCAAATGTCACAGAAGGAAACTCCACATAGTGAAATTGTTCCGTCTCAAATACAGCATTTATGAAAGCCATCACCTCTTCATTATCATCCAGGTGGATACAATAGATCATTATATAATAGAAATTAAATCTAAATGTTATTTTTGAGTTTGGAGAACTAGAAGATGCTTTGATGAGAGAGAACTGCCTGTGATATTTATAAGCCTTTTTGCAAAAAGTGACAGTTGAGAAACACTGACTGTAACTAATAATGCAAACCCTACCGTATCATAAGCAAAACCCCATATAAACTGGCAACTGAAAATGTACAAAGACAAAACCTAGTCATTTTAACAAAAAGAAAAATCTGGCATACAATTTCCGTTTTCTTTGTGCAATCCTATTGTGACTGAAATCAGCAGAAATTTATTTCAAAATGGGCGCTGCAAAGAAAAGATCTTTGAAAACACTGTTAGCAATGTTTTCAGACAATGCCTTTAAATTAAAGGATAGGATTTCTCCTGCCTTATCTTGGAAAAAAAAAAAATGAAGGACTGACTTCTGACCCTGCTGTAAATTCAGTCTTTTTTTCAGGCACTTCAAGGATGTTTTTATCTTATTTATCTAAATAAAAAGGTGTTTGTTTGATTTTAACTTTCTGGTCTTTCACAGGTTGAGTTCATTTTAAAACCCCATGAAAACAAATGTGATCATCTGAGAAAACTCTGCATCTTTAACCTGCAGTAAATGTTTCTAAAGTACAGCTGAATGGTTTTTTACTGCACAAGAAAAAAAGTATAGAAACCTTTAATGAAAAGAATGCATCTAAAAATCACAGAACTAAGTGATTGTCCTGGTTTCGGCTGAGATAGAGTT